>NW_015506493.1:24137-25137 GCF_001515645.1 Sinocyclocheilus grahami | reverse complement strand
GAACTCAGTCTGTTTGCCGCGGGGGACCAGTTGCACCCTCCTAAGGACGGCCCTGGGTACTACCAGGCATGTCAGCCCCAAAACAGACCACCATAATCACACATATAAAATAATGTAATAAATATGTAGGCTAATATAGCATATGTATGTAAAATATAATAGAGCCTAATACATAAAAGTGTTGTGCTTTAAGATTCACATCCTAATAACTTCCTGCTCACTATTAAGATTGCATTCGTTATGTATCGTTATGTTATGCTTATTATGCGAGGGATAATGAGATAAACAGAGGATACTTTAGTTCACAACCATTCATCACTGGCCAAGCAGTCCTTGCACACTATGATATACAGTATTGACTTGGGATACCTGGTACGAAGTGCATAATTTTAAAACAGACATACTTTTGTGAAGCCACTTTGAGAGCTGCATGCTTCATGAGAACAGGTAAAACGTTCTAAAGTTATAGTTATATATAGTCATAGTTGTTCACTGTGAAAATTTGTTCCATATTATTATTTCTCGTATATCACTCTTGAATTGTTTTGTCCAACCCATATTACAGATCTATTAAAGATTGTGTTTTTTACATTGTCATATTTCGAGTTAATAGAAATAATTCGTTGCAGTTCTTACCTGTAAAAATACGAAACGAGAAGCAAGCGTGCGTTGTTATATCCACAAGAGACCACGTAATAAAACAATGAAATCAAAACCCTTGTAGGGTCATTCCCAAGGCAGGAATAATTTCTCCTGAAGGGAAGCTTTGACACACATCACTATACAGCGCACATGATCTGTACAGGTTGCGTCCAGCCAGACGTCTGAACTTTAGGAACACGATGGTGTTTTTACTGAATGGCAGGAGCGCAACACCTCCAGAGTTTAAGGAAGGAGGAGCAAAACTCCTCAGGCTTGACACAACTCTCCGTCACCGGACTGTGGTATATACCATACTAGAGTATGCAGTGTACACTACTGTGCTGTATGCAGTAGGCTA
>NW_015506493.1:6381-23707 GCF_001515645.1 Sinocyclocheilus grahami | reverse complement strand
CATGTCACTTGACCCTTGCTCAAAGTACTTAATAGTGTCCTCCACCAAACTTTTCTCCTCAACTGTTGAGATGTCTTTGAAGCAACAAAGATAATGGGTTTTGATAACTGAGCATAACCTACTTTACACCCCTTGCAACTAAACTAATTTACACCTGAGAACCGCTACTCGCCAGTTTGGGTGCCAGTGGCTTGTGTGAGCAGGAAGGGGATGGGGGTTTAATGACATGACTGGGACAATATTAGGAGCCAATTCCTACAGGCCTCGCATTGAGTACACATGAGAATAACGCAAACACAAGCGAGTCACTACAGTCCATCCAATAATCTTATTGTACTGTCGATTGTTTAACCCTTTTATATAACTTAAATTAATAACAAAAAAAGATGCTATGATACAGTATTTTTCAGAATTGTGCTGCTGATGTTGGTCTTGCGCAACGCTGACTTGTGGCGTCCCAGCACTGTTTATGTGAGTCTATTTGTACTGTTGCGCTAAAAGCAATGTAGATTAATAGCACTGTGCATTGTAGATGTACATTACCGACAGATAATGAACGTTATCCACATTCAAGTGTTTACAAAAAGAATGCATGAAGCTAGAATAAAATGTTTTTTTTAGTTTACAAGCAAAAACATTGTTTTGATGTTTTGTATGTTCAGATATTCATGTAACAAAATATACAAATTAATACCTAAATAGGGACATAGTAGTATACTTCAAGTATGATGTAAAGTTCACTTAAAAAAAACTTACGAGTATACTTGCAGTACAAAACTACTAAACTAGTAGTTTACTGAGATTATACTTCAAAGTGTACTAAAAATGCTACTACAATATTTAATTAGTAAACTATCAGTATACCTATAAGTTCACTTTTAGTATAGTTGCAGTACAAACTAAACATTTTGATGTAAACTAGTTGTGTACTCAAAGTTTACTACTGTTATACTTAAAGTATACTTTTATATACTAGAAAGTGGGCCAATTTAGTCCCAAGGAGTATTGAAATAGTACACTTACGAGTATACTACTAGTACACTGATATTTGTATACTTACTACATAAAGTATACTAAAAAATATACTTGAACTTTACTTAAGTATACTTACTAAAATAAACTTGAAGTATACTACTTTTTGGTAAGGGAAGTTATGCGCAGAAGTTTTAAGTTGTTTTCAAGAGGTGAAGTTCAGTGCTCCCTTTGAATGTTTTTTTTTTCTTTCTTTCTTTTTCTAAGCACTAAAATATCATAACTGATGTGTACACTTTGGGTTTGTGAGTTTTAGACTTTGTACATGAAGCTTTGATTCTTAAAGGGGATTTTTAGCTTTAGCCCTGTGAGTCAACAGTTTTGCTCTCTGTTTGTACCTCTGGGATATTTATGAGATGACTTTGACAATGTCGGCCAAACATGAAACTCAGCACTTAAGGCTAAGTGTGAGTGTATTGTTATGTGTTAAAGCAGCTCTGCTGCATGTAACTGAATAAATAAGGGTGTTGAACTTTTCAACTAGCCTTTGGCAAAAGCGTACAGAGATTATACATTTTCCTCACAGTTTATGCATGCATGTCATGAACCCACTCACATGCGTGCAGCACTCACACACACCATCCAAGATATCCAAATCCTATATAGCCAGTTATTTTGAGTTTAGTTAGTTAGTGACAGATTGGGAATGGACTGCATTTCCAAGAGGTACAGTACTGCAACCAGCAGTCATATGACCAAACCAAAGAAAAAAGATAGGCCATCAAACCCTTAATATGATTGAAATTATTCAGAAAAAAGCAAAATAAAACCAATGAAAAATAAACCTAAAGCAAGATAAACCTATATAAATACCAGTAACTGAGCTGCCTCTCTGACTATTGTCTACTTCGATTTCTAAGGCAGCATCCTAACTGTCATAGTTGTCTGAAATCTGATATATTTGAAACACTATATAGGCAACAACTCTGAACGCTGAGTATTTTTCATATGTTAGTATTATACTCAATGCATTTTAACAATATTTTTTTGGTATCGACTGAAACACAAGATTTTTATTTACAAGTATTTTATTTTACTAAGCTCTTCACAATGCAGTTAATGTTTTTGAATGAATTCTCTTATGTTCACCAGGACTGCATTTATTTGATTAGAAATACAGGAAAATCTGTGATATTGTAAAATATTATTACAATTTTAAGTAACATTTGCGCATTTTAATTATTTTAAAATGTAGTTTATTCCTGTGATGCAAAGCTGAATTTTCAGCATCATTACTCAAGTCTTGTGTCACATGATCCTTCAGAAATCATGCTAATATGCTGATTTGCTGCTCAAGAAACATTTATTTTTATCGATGTTGAAAACATTTGTGCTGCTTAATTATTTTTTTTTTTCAGGATTCTTTGATTATTAGAAAGTTCATAAAACATGTATTTGAAACAGAAATCTTTAGTAACAATATTTTATATATTTTTTATAAGTCTTTACTGCCAATTTTGATCAATTTAATGTCCTTTCTAAAAAAAAGTTTAAATTTCTTTCCAAAAGAATATCACTGACCCCTTTGAACTGTAGTATATATATACTGTATAATATATTGACACACAAGATGCAGCCCTTTTTTAAAAATATGTGTTTTAGCGCCATCACCTGATCAGATCTGATATAGGCTACCAGACAGGGTGAATGCAAAATATCTGAAACCGTTTCAAACAGTTTAGACACAATATCTCTCTCTGTAGTATAACTGTTGATATTAAAAGTTCAGGAACAGTCTTTGACCTCTGCCAGACCTCTCAGCATAGCAGAAATGACTTGACTCTGTGTAATTCCTCTCTCTCTTCTCCTTCTCTCCTATCTCAATTTATCTGTCCTCTCAGCTGTAGCAGAATCGATGCGAAAATATTTCAAAATTACAGATTGGCACTCTGCAATTTGACATGTGACATGTTTTCATGGTTTAGATAGTAATACATGAGAAACCTTTTTTATTTTTGGAGCTGTCTGTTTCTTATTCGTATTCTAGCCACTGTGGTGAACAGCTGTTGCTAATGTTTGAAATGTTGGTGAGTTGTTGGTTTTCACAACTTGCGGGAATGTGTAAAGCTGTATTTACACAGTGTAAGTTGCTCTTAAAGTCGTTTCACACCACCAGCCTTTGTTTGGTGCTACATTGTTTTTTCTCATGGAAAAAGTGAAATTGTTGAATGGAATCTGGCCTGCAGCAGTGTGTTTGTGTGTGTTGGTTCATGTTCCTCAGGGGAGCCTGTTAAACAGCGTCTGGTCCTTGGCCAAATACCGCCTGTTAGAAACCCAACAAATCAGCTCTCTCTCTCTCTGTTTTATTCCTTTCTCATTCAACCAGATTTGTTTTTTTTTTTACCTTCTTTCCCTTAATTCTCATTATTAGCTTTCTATCCTACCCCGTGACTGTTTTACCCTTCTTCTCCTTTATGTTTACTTTACTGTCTTATCAGATAGAGAAGGTCTGGCAGCCAGAACGTTGCTGTTCACACACACACACAGAGAGCGAGAGAGGAGTTGGTATCTTAGGTAATATAATCAGACTACTTTTAGATTACTTTTGACCTAACTCATTTATCACTTTGATTTAAATGGGATAATCTTGTACCATATTGATATAAAAATACAAAGAGTAGGAAAATATATTCCATTCATTGTTATTAACAAAATAAAGTGCATAAAACATTACAATATGTCTAGGTTTCCCAAACTGGGGTTCGTAAAGGAACTGCAGGGGGTTTGTGAGTTTAATAAAAAGCTAATGATTCATTCAAATATAAAAGTCCAATTAAAATAAATAATTATAAAATAGCAACAATCAAAATAAAAGACTTACTAAAAAAATGAAATATTTTATTTGTTTACCTGCATGGCATGTGACCATTAACCAAAGGCAGAGATTTGTGAACATGCAGATTTGTTTGTTTGATAAATCTCGGGGGGATACTTGGGAGGGGGGATAAGTTCATGTAAACTTAGTCAGAATATATTATAAGGAAAGCTACATTGAGATATATTTTTGTTCCTTGTGAACTTCTGACTCAAGTGCAAAAAGTTAAATCTTTGGTTATTTAATTAATAAAATGTATAATATAAATTATTTATATTATTATTTATATCAAACTATGTATTTTATGTATTTCTTTATTTTTACAGTTGTAATCTTTAAAAATAGGTCTCAAATGTCTCCCATTCCTGTTCTCCATATATATTCCATATTTTCACTCTTTCTGTTTGTGAACCCGTCTCACTCGCTCTGTTTGCCTGTCTTTCTGGGTTCAGTTTAGTCCAGCATGTAATTATCTTGACTGTAAACGTCTCCCCTCTGCTGTATTAATAGAAGAGCATGTGTAATGATAGAACCACCTGGCTAAAACACAGCAAACGGATCTAACACATTCACATACTCTCTCTTTCTCACACAAGCTTTTCACATACTACTCAGTGCCTTATCTGCACAATCACACGCACACACTTTCCCACGCATCTAAACACAGCTAGTTACATCTCTGGAGAGTTTCCCCCTGCTCCTGTACTCAGTTGTAACACCAGATCCAACAGAATATCTCTCATCAGATCACATATAAATGATTATGAACAGTAATTATTCAAATTGATGGGGTTTGGAATTTGTCAAATGTGCTTGCTAATAAGTTAATTGTTTATGCTTTAATGTTTTGGTAATTTTGTAGCTATATTGTAGTTTGCTATTGTAATGTATATATTAATTTATTGAGTACTATGTTGTGTATTATATAATATGAACACTCTTGCTTACAGCACTGATTTGAGTTTTCCAGTAAAAGGTTTGCAGCAGGTGTGTGTGTGTGTGGCAGCAGCAGGACTTCACCAAGGCATCAGAGAACAGCTGTGTTTGTTCACACTCCTTCAGAGCATGTGAGAGAGGCACGGGTGATACGGCATCCTGTATGTTTGTGTGATCCCGCTAAATGATTGTACGCACCGTCCATAAGCACACAGCTGATGATGATGACACGGCCAGCATTACGGACCCCCTCCCACCCCAGCCTGTGACCTCAGGGTTACCTTCGTTCCCACAGATCCAATGTACATGTCCTCATCACTTGCCATGGGAACCCACAGGCTTTATCTCTAGCCCCTCCTGCTGCCTGTCAGTAGCGAAGAGTGTAAAGGCCTCTTGAGTAAATATTTTATCTTCAGGTCTGAAATCAGTTTGGTTTCTACTGGTTCTGCTTTGATCAAATTTCATATATATTTTATTTTTATATTAGCATTCATATCTATTTATAAACACACAAGCACACACAAATACACACAATACTCTCAGATCCAACAAAAAAACCCTAAATAGCTAAAACATAACTCAGGTCTCAGCAGGCATGATATATATGAAACAGGGTTTAAGATGTTTTAGCATTTGAACTTTAGTGTGCACTTCACACCTTCTTTGAACCTTTTTTGAAGTGTTTGTGTTGACATACTGGTTTAATTAAAGAAACGAATGAAGATCTTTGTGTGATTTTTTAAAAAGCTTGATCTTTTGAAGGCTTGGGTGTGATTCAAAAACAACACTTTGAGTTTTTGCTTCTGATGCTTGTTTGTGATCGGGGAAAAAAAACGTTTACGAGGAGTCATAACAGAGGCACCGGTTGTTTACGAAAACAAAATTGCTTTTATCAGATGTAAAATATAAAAGTGACACAGAAAAGTTCAAAGGTCCAAACTTAAAACTTTTGTGCCTAAGTTAGTGAACGGGAGAAATTAAAATGTTTCTCAAGACCAGATTTTTCTCTCTCTCTCACTGGTTTCTTGGGAAATATTTTCCAAGACTCATTTCTTTTTGAAAGTTGATGATATTATCCAACAAGGGTTCATTCCAATTTGAGACAAGATTAAAGGAGGAAATAAACTTACATAAATATAAATAGTAGAGAGTCATTGCAGTGTGTGTGTTTTTGGCATGTAAGATTAAAATGTATGATAGAATTGGTGTCATGTTTTATTAGTAATTTAAAATACTTGATATTGGCAAACAGCTTCAGAGTTTTTGCTCTTTTCCATTCAAGTAGCCTACTGTATACAACTTGCACCAATGTCATGTATGAAAAATAACCTTTCAGTTAAACCTATTAAAAGCTTTAAGTAATCAGTGCTCTATTGAGGTCCATTCATTTAATTCATTACCAATATGTAACTACAGTATTTGAATTGTGAACAAATATTGTGAAATAATTCATAACAGTCACCAGCAGGATGCAGCATTTATACATGAATACCTAAAGACATGACGTTTTGTCAAAGTAAACCTCTTTAACCATCGGAGGTTTTAAAATACCAACATTTTTCATACGTGTCATGTCAATTTGGTGTGTAGGACAAATTCCTATGTAAATCATTAGTAAACCACGCTGAAAATCGTTATGCTGGTGTGTCATAAATGAGGCCCATTGCATGTTGTGTTAATGTTTATAATTTGAGACCACTTGATGGAGCTATATGTCTTCAGAAAAGGATCAGCGCATTGTTGAGGTAGCCTGTGCAGTCTAGTCTTCAGGGTGCTGCAAGCATGAGTAGCCCACTAAAACCAGAAATTAGGTGGTTTTGCCATTCTATTTTAGGCTTTAATATTCATAAAGATTGTGTTAATTTGTAGATTTTATTATGATAAAATGTGCAAGAATCATAAACCTTTGTTGGTCACAGAGCTTATTTTTGTAAGGTGATGAACTTGTCAGTTGGCCTACCGCCCACTCAAACAGGAAGTTTTCTGCCCAGAACTATGTTACTTATTAGATGAAATATATAATATTACAATGCTCAGAAATGTGGAACCATGTGAGAGTTCATTTTACCAGCTGTGTACCTTAATTGTAAATGTAACCTAATTCATAATTTTTTAACTTGGTGTATCCTAATTTACATAATATACATTATGAGAGGCTACAATTGAGAGTACATTTCCTAATAGAAATCTAGAATTTTAGTCAAAGCAACTTACAAATGTAGAACATCATAAGCAGTTTGTCAAATCTCAGTAGCTTTTGTGGACCCTCGCTTTCTTTATCAGCTAATGTTACCACAACAATGTTCCCCATATGGCTGTTGTCTTCCTAAAGTGTTTAAAAATTGCAATAAATGCATGGCCGAGATCACATTTAAGAATATGAACCCTAAAGAATATGAAAATGCATTTATACATTTAAATAATTTTTAATTGTTTAGTTTCAGTAAACACACTTTTTAGACGGGTGGTGAGGCACTTCTGAGTTAAAGTAAGTTTTCACTGAACATTGAACTTTGATCTAGGAAAACTTTTTTCCCCAGCAATACTTAGAGTACATCAGTTAAAACAATAACCCATGAAACAATAAAAATTAAAAATAATTTTTTTAATGCATATAAACCAAACCTTTGTATATTGTAAATGAATAAATTGTATAAAATTACTAAGTATACATGACACCAGTTGACAACCTGCCCCAAAATTCATTTATAAAAAATAACCTTTCAGTTAAAATTGTTATTATATGGAATTTACGTTTGTGTATTTACAGTATATACTTTCATGTTAATTCCATATAACTATACATTTAAACTTAAAAGTTGTAAAATAGCATATTAAAGGTTGTACATATATGTTATTGTAATATTGCGCAACCTTCTGCTTGTTTCAGAAAGAAGGTTTTTCTATGTAAGCAAACGATGATGACTTCTTTGACATTTGCATCTCGAGCGTAAGTGCTGCATTTTTTAAAACCTTGTTTCCTGTTAAAAGAAGTTTAACTTTAAAAGCGTGTTTCGGGACACTGCATTCTGCGTGAGTGGCTCCTCAAACGATCCCTTCACCCCGTCAAAATAGTGTTAACAGGTCCACATGCATATGTCATAGTCCCAGTTTCAGCTGTCAAACTTTTAAAATTGTTCATTTACTGAAGTCTTAAGACTTAAACCATGTTTCCTGTCTTTTAAAACAGAAATCTGTTTCTCCTTTTTGTTTGTTTGTGCTTTTATGTGGGCCTCTTCACATCCTTCCAAATGTCTATTAGCTGCTGTGGAGATCCCAGGATTGTTGTAATAACTCTGAGAAAATCCTCTCGGTTATATTGTCCCAGATAGGCTCTAAACTGTGAAGGGTCTGGGGGAGATGAGGGTGCAATGCCTAACTGTTTCAGACAAGCGCCCACATATGCGTCCTCAATGTTAAAGGGCTTTATGACCTTGGAAGCCTCAACTATTTTTTCTGGCAGGTCATTGGAGAAAACATATCCCATTCCAAGCAGGTACGTGGGGTATTTTGGTTCAGGGTACAGTTCCTCTGCCACGTACCATTTTGAGTTTTTGTCTCTGACGACAGGCCGGTCCCACATCAAATAGCCTGTAATGTAGTTCTGTCTGGGTGTGTTGGGTGCCAATAGCAGGCTCATCAGGTTCTCCAGGCCTATGTACATGTCAGAATCAACTTTCATAGCATAAGATGCTTGAGGGCAACGAGTGGCCAACCAGTCCATGATCACCATTGTCTTTATGGTCAGGTTGAAGTAGGAGTCCACAAAGTTGCTCTGCACTAAATCTCTGTGTTGTCGGCTCTCTTCCTCCAGCTGCTGTTGAGCTTCAGGTCCTCCAGTCAAACCCACCAAGAACAGAGTCAGCACTGCTTTTCCCTGGACTGAGTTTTCATTCCCCCATGTGCTCCGGACGGCATTACGAGCATCTACCTGATGAGGGGCCACAGGAACCATCAAGACCAGGAACGGATCCCACTGACTACATTTATCAGGTTCATCCAGGATGAAATGATAGTTGAGTGGGTGAGTCACATGATAATAGATAGGAATGTCTGTGGTTTGTGCAACAGTTGTACCTCTTGGTTGGATTTGTTGATTGGGCAAAAGTGAAAATAATAATTCCTTTTGAATATGATCAGCCAAAGTGCTGTTAATTACCTTATAATGAGTCCAATTCATGACTTTAATTATCCAGGTTTGAGTGAACGCAGTTGTCTCGAAAGAGAAATCAGAGACATAAACAACGGCAGACAATAAAAATGCTGATGTGAGCAACAGAATAAATGTCTTTTTAATGTGATGCATACACGGACCTTTAGCCAAACTGCAGAGGAAAAAAGAGAAACAGATAAAAAAAATGAATCTCTCAGTGAAACCACAGTTGTAATGTTTTTTTTTATTATTATTAAAATAATATATATAATAAATAATATATAATATAAATATAATTTATTACAAAAATATCCCATATTTTTAACTAGTCAGATACTGATTTTCATGAACTTTTAAGTAGGCCTACACCTGCTTCATTTTCACACGAACATCAATCAGAGAGAGCTTGTAGTTCAGTTCAGTAAGTCAGATGTAGCCGAAGCGCTTTGACTGATTCAGTGAGTTTATTCAGTGAAACATTCGTCGGTGTGATTCAAATCGGTATGGATTTCCGAAGGACGGGCTGGAGAACGGAGTGAGCAAACGCTGAAGCATTATGAGTGAAGCATCACATCAGTCTTTTTGAACGATTCATAAAAGAAACCGGATGATAAGAGTAATTTGTCAATTTTAGGCGAGAAATTCTCATATGGATTACTGTTTTGTCGCCATTCTGAAGTAGGCATCACGTTATTATTCGACGTTAGGGAAGAGTAGTCGTCATATTCGAAAGCGACACGTTTGGCGTCGTATAGATGGATCAAAAATTATATTACATTCATGATTTTGAATTGCATAGCCTACATATGCATGAAAACGGTCAAGAAGCAAGTTATTCATCAAATGCAGTACATATTTTGACAGTACGGCATTTCGAAAGCTGCAAGTGCTGTTTTTATGTAATGTGTTCCAGAGGATCAGTGTTTAACAAGGTAACATGAATCAAGATCTTATCTATGCTTGCAGGTGATTTGCATTCGTGTTTAATTTTCTGGTAAAGTTACCAACCAACTTGACATATATTTAAGATACAATTACAATGCAATTCTTACCATAATAAAACATGTGACTTACATACAACATGCACTGTTCTATGTATATGTATTTTTTAAATTAAAATTCATTATTTAATTTTTTTAAATGTAAAATTAAATTAAATTTGACTACCAGGAATGCAGTTTTAGTTATGAAGTCTCAACTCACAATGTTACTTTGTTCCCTGCTTTAGTAATAACTTTCCTCTTCCTCTATATCACCTTTCATTTATCTTCCAGCTTCCCTTTTTATCACAGACTGAAAGACACTGAACAAAAACACTGATATATATATATATATATATATATATGCAGATATGTTCAATATTATTGGATTTCAGCCAGTTTAATTTCCAAGCCCAAGAAGTTACTCTACTATAAGTTTATAATAAGACTTTGTATGTAAACAACATAAAGCAAAAATAATAAAAGGACAAATCTGCTTACCTGTGACAAATGTATTTAGTAGCCATTCTGGTGAGTTTGCCAATTACCTTAATGCTTCACGTATTCCCTCCTGAAATGCCTGTCTCATTCCTAGTAACTGGTTAAGTAGGGGTGGAGCTGAGAAGCAAACTGTTTTTGCACCTATAATGTACAGGTGAACAAATCCACAACTGAAACTTGTCTTTCTTCTAGATTACTCATTTTGTATGTATCATAGAGAGATGACAGCTTAAAGCTACACGCATCACAAACTTGTGGGAACATCGTCTCTAAGGTATTGTCCTCATTATGTGGGGGTTGGTTTGTTGCAGTGAGTAACATAATAGCTACACACACTTGACAACTCTCAGAAGATTTTAGCATTTGTTAATGTTAATGTACATTTGTTAATGTATTTGGTCTTGGTGGAATAGATCTGCTACGCTGCTGCTGCTATTGGTTATTTCAGGTTTTTTAGATTATTGCTGCTGCTGCAAAGCAAGTACAGGAAATTGCTATTGCCAATACATATTCAAGAATTGCATATAAAATAACCCGTAGCAGATCTATACAGGTGGAGCTGGGGAAGCTGAAGGGTTTCAGAGGAACTCTGAAAGCGTGCTGCAAAATGCTCTAGTGAATGCTAACCAGCCATTTAAATGTAAAGCAGCAAGCTCATCAGAACAATCAGCTTGTGCCAAGTAGTGTAACGCTAACTGGGTAATAAATATGTACTAACCCTGAAGCTACACCCTAAACCTAACCTCATCCCATATAGTTACCTTTTACTACCAGTACTTCCTTGGGTAAGTACACCTGCTGTAATAAACAACCCAAAATGTGCTTAAATGATGCTGGCACATCTCCAGGGAACCTGGTGTATTTGGTTTGTTTATAGTGGTTTGTTTATTCTGATGTCTGGTGCTTTGTTCATCGCCAGTTTCACTCTGTGCTGTAGCTTTTGTTCATGTAGGCTTTACTGTCTTTTCACATGGGGATGTGCACAAGTAGAAACAACGTTGTCAAACTTGTATTTCTGGTTGTTTTTTAGGCCACTGCCTGAGGCAGTACTCCAAACAGATGATTACTTGAATGTATGTTCCCAATACACAGTTTAAAAAAAAATTTTTTATTGTTGTTATTGTAGCAGTGCACATACTGTAGTATTTTTCCCATAAGAGCGGACACAGCCATTTGTGAATTTAATGTGTATGGCTTCTGGTCTCATCCACTTCCAGCCATTTTTACAGTAGCTGTACAAAACAGCTTATTTTGCTGCTTGATATTGCAGACTGATGTTTCTTACCATATTATTTTAATGTATTGTCTTAATTTTATAAACACACTGATTTGTAGCGCAAACTGTTTTAACGTTTACTGCAGTGCGCTTTGTTATTCTTCTTGTTATTTCCCTACAGCGGCTATGAAGCAGAAGTCTGGCACACTCACAGAAAACAGCTTACTTCCACGTTGAAAAATAAAGTGGATAGTTTAAACACATACTTTGGAATCTTGGGTTATACCGTTAGTTTTGATTATATGATTTAGAAGGAACAGAGGTGCATATAAATGTTATACATGTAAACATGCACAAGCGAGCAATGGTGGCAACCACAGTTATGCTGCAAAATTATTATTATTTTTTTGTTTTGTTTTTTTCTTACCAAAATTGATTAGCATGTTTGCAAAATGATCATCGAGCCACGTGGTCTCTTTCGCCAGCACTCTTTGATGTTATATTAAGAATTCACTTGAACCATTGTATTTCCATTCTATAATTCCATTGTTTTGGATTCACGCAACCTCATATTCATCTAGACAAATTATTTTGTGTTCCATAGAAGAAAGAAAGTCATACAGGTTGGAAACAACATGGGTGAGTAAATGATAACAGAACTTACATTTTTGGGTGAACTAATGCTTTAAAACATGATTAATATATTATATTCATAATAATCATAATAAACTGGGGGTGGGAAGTGGTTTAGGTATCAGTGTTTTGTTACTAACTCTAATTTGCTACCATACTGCAGCAGATATTGCTAATGTTAAAAAACCAGAGCAACAGCCCTGATAGCTTCTAGTCACATTATTGTACTGAATAAACTGACAGCTAAAAAATTATTATAGATGATTTCCTTATAACAAAGCGATATGAAATGCAAGCAAGATAAAATGAACAGGAATAACCAGATGGGACTGTTTAATATATGTTAATATCTAAACAAATATACGCATTTACACGGTTTTATGTATGCACAAATGGTCCACACATTAATGATGCATGAAGAATGAGTTTTATTTGTGCACTACCAAACATGGGGCTTGAGGCCTGCTTTGTTTTTACATTTACAAAAAAGGGAATGATTTCATCTTTCAGTGTTAGAGGAATGAACCACAATTTCAAACTGTTCTTGATTATGTATAATTATTCATTATTAATTATGTCCAGTTTAGTTTCTTTGTAGTCCTGTGTTCTGTGTTTTTGTCTATGGAGCACCTGGAATGACAATAAAGCTACTCCAACTCTGACTCTGTTCCTATAACGTGTAGTGCAGGGGTGTCAAACTCAGTTCCTGGAGGGCCGCAGCCCTGCAGAGTTTAGTTCCAACCCTGCTCCAACACACATACCAATCCAGTTTTCAAATAAGCCTGAAGGACCTGATTTGCTGGATCAGGTGTGTTTAATTAGGGTTGGAGCTAAACTCTGCAGGGCTGTGGCCCTACAGGAATCGAGTTTGACACCCCTGGAGCCTCATTTATAAAATGTGCGTACGCACAGATTTGATCTTAGAGTGTGCGGACGCTAAAATCCATGGCAACATTCATATTTATAAAAACGGTCTTTTTAATATATTTTAGCAAAAGACAAGAAATAATGAAAATATGAGTGCATGAAGAATATGGTTAGTTGCTTTATTAGCCTATATTTTGATCTAAATTAGAGTGTATAATTTCAAAACCTGAAGCAAAAACAGAATGGTCTGACTTTAGCTTTGTGAAATTAGGCTACACAAAACAAACCAAACAGCAGATGGGCTGAATGAAAATATAAATTCACTCTCTGTCGATTATATTTCGATATATAGTGCACCCCTAATTAAAATAATATTATAATAAAAAAAACTGAACTCATTTGGGCGCCACTAGCATTTCACCTATGCGACGGGCTGGCCCTGGTTATAATGTTTACATAGCTGAGATTAAATCGCTAGCTGCTCTAGCGATGATATAAATCAGGAAATATGTCATGGTGGACCGCCAAGAGAAGCAGACAGGTGGAGAGTCTATCGCTTCTCTCAGATTAAAGCTTGAGATTTACACCGCTAATGATGGCAAGACTGTCGTGGAAGATGAGTTTTTGAACTTTTTAGTCGTCAAAATGAAGTCGATGGCACAGGACGAACTTGTGTTAGTCACAAGCCACTTTTCGTCTGAGCGGATTGCGAGTTCAAGGAAAGCGTTATTTGAACTCTGTCCGGGTTCGTCTCAGCGCTTTGTTCAGCACAGGGGAGAACAAAAAGATATTAATAATGTTAAAAGCTACCTTGCTCTGTTAAATGAGCTTGGGGACAAAATCCCTCGCTTTGTGTCACACTATCTTGACGAGTTGCCGCCTGTGACTTTTAACAGCATTGATATGTCATGTCTACTTGCTAAAATGGAGAGGCTGAGTGCTGACATAGTCGCTATGAAGTAAGGAATGAATGTGCAAGTTAAAGTTTTCCGTGTCAGAGGATTTGAATCGGCGTCTGTACGCGGCTGAACAACATGGCCGCGGTTCTGTGCAGGCCCCAAAGCAAACTGAAATGAAAAGGGACAAGGACGTGGAGAATACGTCTAGCGCACTGGTACGGAGGGAGCCCAACGAGAGCGGATCGACCAGTGATGACCTCCCCGTGGAGAGCATGGTGGATGAGAGTGATATCGTAGCGGCTACAACAACTACTTGGAGTACCGTAGCTAAGAGAGGCAGTCGCCGGTTACAAACAGCAGTTGCATCGCACGAGGGATCCAAGCCTCGGGGGGTCAGATCTACACAGCGAGGCTAGAGAGCTGGAACTTTGCTACAAAGTTTACGCCGGAGCTAGATGTGGATACACTAACAAGCTATTTGCATGGTAAACTTGGCTGGAAGGTCACGTGCATGAAGATAGATACTGTGCAAAGTCGATATAGTTCATTTAAAGTTACGGCGGAGTGTGACGACGTGAGGGAAATGTACCCGGACGTGGCCTGAAGGAGCGGCGTTTGTGCGGCGCTTCTATGAAGTGCGTAAATCAAAGTGTGCTACTGAAGATGTTAAGACGAACGCGCTTGGGGGGGGGGGTACACCACCCAGTAGATTAAAATCGACATATAATGAGAGTCGTGTCATATAATACCCGTGGTTTGCGTTTGGGTCAAACTGCGACGGATAAGGCTCGACGGCTCGTTGTTGACAAACTGTTTGAGAACACAGACATTTTATGTGTACAGGAAACTTTCCTTCCGAAACAGGATCTGGACAAACTTAACTCTGTCAATAGTGTCTTTCACGGGGTGAGAGAGTCCACAACAGACTTTAGTTTGGGGTTTGTGCATGGTAGAATATCTGGTTGAGTGGCCATTATGTGGCATATGAAATATGATCCTGTAATCACAGTGATTAGATTGAATGTTGATTGGTGTATAGGAATAAAAGTAGCCATCGACAATAATGTTTTTATTATTTTAAATGTTTATATGCCCTATGAATGTCCTGGTAATGAGGATGAATTTATTCAAAGGCTTGCTTTTATATGCTCTTTCATTGAAGAGAGTGAATGCACTTGTATTTATGTAATGGGAGATTTTAATGCAGATGTTTCTGATGTGAAATCTTTGTTTGGCCAGTACTTGGTTAGGTTTTGTCAGGATAATACTTGAATTCTGTCAAGTTTGGATCTGTTGCCAACTGACAGCTACACATATGTCAGTGAGGCCTGGAATACAACTTCATGCCTGGATCACTGCATATGCACTGTTGATGCTCATGAAAGTATAGTGAATGTTGAAATCTTGTATGGAGCAGCTGCAACAGATCACGTGCCTATTTCTGTGACGCTAAATATAGAAAAATGACCTGAGATAACCAAAAAGGGTAATGATACCCATAATGGGAGAGTTGAGTGGGCTAAGCTCACAGATTGTGATATGCAGCATTATTATAACTTGACTGATGAGTCTCTGGGGAATATTCAAATTCCATATTATGTATTTTTGTGTGATAATATTAATTGTGACAACTCAAACCATAATGATGATTTGTGTAACATGTATGAGGAAATTTTGATGGTACTAAACAATGCAAGCAAATCATTTTGTAACAAAAGATCTAAACGATATAGTATTAGACCAGGATGGAATGAGCATGTGAGTAAACTCCATCAGCAAGCAAGGGAAGCCTTTAAAAACTGGGTTGCTGCTGGAAAACCAAGGAATGGTCATACTTGTGATGTAAAGAAACAAGCTGTCACACAGTTTAAATATGCTGTTCGCTTCATAAAAAGGAGCGAACATACTCTCAGAGCTAATTCTTTGGCTAAGAAATTATTACAAAATTATATACAAGATTTCTGGAAAGAAGTTAAAGTCATGAATACTAGTAAAATTCCTCTGCCCTCTAGTGTTGAAGGGGTTACTGGATATGAAAACATTGCAGATCTTTGGAGAAAGCATTATAGTGACCTACTCAATTGTGTTAAAAGTGACGATTTCATTATTGGGAATGTGTCTTTTAATAATGAGGTTATCAAGGCTGAGGAAGTAGCTTCTGCTATAGGAAAATTAGTTCTGAATAAATCTTGTGGCCTAGATCAGATCACAGCAGAGCATTTGAAATTTGCTAGTCACAGACTTGTTGTTTTATTGGCCTTGTGTTTTACTGGAATGTTGATTCATGGCACATTGCCCAGTTCTATGCTTTCTGTTTTGCTGGTACCTGTAATTAAAGACAAAACAGGGAAAATATCTAGCACAGAAAACTATAGGCCTATTGCCTTAGCCAGCGTGATGTCTAAGGTATTAGAGATAATATTACTGGATCGATTTCAGCAATATGTTATTACCAATGATGAGCAATTTGGTTTTAAAAGTAAGCATGGGACTGATATGTGTATCTATGCATTGAAAGAGGCTGTGAGTAAGTACAGAAGGCAGAACTCCACAATGTGTCTGTGCTTTTTAGATGCCTCTAAAGCCTTTGACCGCACACTGGCTTCCCAAGACTGAGCTTCCAGCCAATCAGCAACCTCGGGAAACCCCTTTCAGCAACCAGACAAGAAAGGAACCCCGCAACACAGAAAGCAAGTACCTCCAGATTCTGCTGAACTGGTGTAGTTAATCTAAATTTTAACCTCATTGAGGAACTCCGTGCGAGGGTTAATTAAGTGATTGATGGTTGTTCAGATCTATACAATGGCACATATTGCTGTAACTTGGGATTTCACATTTTCATTCTCTTTAATTATTTCCTCTCTCTCTCTTTCTGAAAACTTGTGTGAATGCGTGTGTTCATGTGTTAGATTAGTTTATATGTCTTAGATTTATCCAATAAAGCCTTATTTATATGGAAAAGAGAAGTATCTTGTGTTTTGTGCTCACAAGTTAATGTCTTAAACTGCCGATCTTGTTACTATGCTAATTAATAGTGTTTTCACTATATTTTGGATATAGATATCCATTGCAGAATTGCTGTCATACGGCTCGTTCACTGAATCGCTGGCCGTCTCAGTGATCCGCCGTAAAACAGTGATTCTGTCCTAATTCCCTTGCATATTAATGGTGGAGTTCCCTTTAAAATCTTAAATGATTCCCTTTGAGCTAAATTATTGACCTGTTTCCCTTACACCAGCGTGATGTCTCAGGTATTAGAGATAATATTACTGGATCGATTTCAGCAATATGTTA
>NW_015506493.1:5795-6033 GCF_001515645.1 Sinocyclocheilus grahami | reverse complement strand
AACACATTTTCATGAGCAATAATTAGAATAGACAAGAAGATCAATTAAGCAGAACCATAACTAATTCAAGGTCTCTCTCTCGTGTGCTAATAAAAAGGGTATAATGGTATAAATTATTAATTAACAGCACACACCTGTGAAATTATAAGAACAACACTGTGAAATGTCTTTTGGCTCTCAAACTGTGAATATGATGCTATGAATATGAGGGGAGTGAATATTGGAGCAGTCTCATGTT
>NW_015506493.1:4631-5785 GCF_001515645.1 Sinocyclocheilus grahami | reverse complement strand
CAATCCTGCTGATTTCTTCCTGGATGTCGTCAATGGAGAATCCACTGCCGTCGCTCTCAACAAGTTATACGACAATGAGGGTACAACAATTTCCCTTCCACAGTATAAAGATCATTTTGCAGCTTATTTTAGTCAAGAACTGATGTGTTTTTATTTTTGTTTTGTAATTGTGTATTTGGCTTTATTGTTATTTCAGTTTTAGTTTTACTAATTGAAGTACTTCAACTTATTTATTTCAGTTAGTTGCCAAGGCAATATTTGTATTTTTCGTTTAAGTTTCTTCCGTTAATACTTCTAATTCAGTTATTGTTTTTCAGATTTAAAAAGAATGTTTAAAAGTTTTGTCATCAATGTTAACAATAACATCACAGACTGAGATTAATATTTATAATTTATTTCAGCTTTAATATGAATTATTAATACTTTAAGGGTTTTTAAGCTATTTATATAGGATTTAGAATTTATTTTATTCAGCCATAATAGGAATCTGTTATAGTTTTTTCATGTAATATTTAGAACTTATTTCAGCTTTAAAACAATTGTTTAATAGTTGTAGTTTTTGTTTTATATCATCACTGACTAAGACTAATATTTAGAATTTATTTTATTTTCAGCTTTAAAATGAATTTTAAATAGTTTTAGTTTGTTTTTCATGTAATATTTAGAATTTATTTCAGCTTTAATATAAATGTTTTATTTTTAGATAATAATACCATCAGAACCCGAGACAATTTTTGTTTAAATAAATGTGTTTGTGTGTCTCAGACCTGGACCAGGAGCAGCTGAGTTCATCTCTGAAGGGCATCGAGGACCGTTTGGTGGAAGAATACAAGAACAGCTCCAGCTACAAAAAGACCAAAAGCGAGCTGGAGCGAATCGTTCAGGGACAGGACTACAGCACACGACCCAAATCCAGAACCATCACCTACAGCACGTCCTTCTGCCACCAGTTCAACTGGGTCCTCAGGAGAACCTTCAAGAACCTCATGCTGAACCCACAGACCTCATTCGCTCAGGTCAGCACCACCGTCTACATCAGGCATTCACAGATGTTTCTATCAGTCTTTGAGCTGAAATAATAGTTTGTAACAGTGGTGGCCCTAAGAGTAAAAAAAAAAAAACGTAATCAATACTTTTGTTCGGGCGCCAGACAG
>NW_015506493.1:2070-3964 GCF_001515645.1 Sinocyclocheilus grahami | reverse complement strand
ACAACAAAATCAAATCACGTGGCGACTGGTTTCCGTTCCGCCACACTCCCCCCTCCATGAAAAACAACTCCGTTGTTAAACGTTTTGTGGTATATTAAAACCCCAAGAATTCTTCCTCCTCATCAGAGGTGTCCTGGAAGATCTCCTGTAGTTTTTCCCGGTTGCGAGATTCTAATTCCTCCGCAGTAGGGAAACAAGGTTTCAAATTACATACATGTACAGTACGTACATCCTCTCCTGTGGACTCTAGGGCAACTCTATAGTTTACTGGACCCAACTGTTGGATAATACGATACGGACCCTTCCACTTTGGGGCTAACTTGGCACTGAAATGGTGTTGAGCATTTGACTGTGGAAAATTGCGGACCCAGACTCGATCTTTCTCATGAAGAAATACGTCTCGTCTGTTTTTGTTGTAATTTCTTAACTGTCTGGTCTGTGCTTTCTTGCAGTTCTCCTTGGCCTTCCTTTGAAGTTCTGACAACTGGTACACAACGTCATATGAAGGACCAGAGGGGGCAAGATTGCATCCATGCAACATTTTATCTAATGGGCTGTGGATTTTTCTGCCCAGATGAAGCTCAGCAGGTGCCATACCAATGGATTCCTGAACTGCAGTATTGATCGCAAAACGCAGTTCTGGTAAGTAGTGATCCCAACTCCTATGATTGTCTTCCACATATGCAGATACCATTGACTTCAAAGTTCTGTTTACTCTTTCTGTCATGTTGGTCTGGGGATGGTAAGCTGTGGTTAGTTTAGGGGTCATACTCCATTGGCTACACAGTTCAGTGAAGATGGATGAGATGAATTGTGTTCCTCGGTCTGACAAAGTATTTCTTTCCTCAGGATTTCAGCAATGGCTGATGCCGTGTCACGTCTCAGGGGAAACAGCTCTACCCATCGGGTAAAGTAGTCTACAAAGACGAGCAGGTATTTATGTTGTTTGGAACTTTTGGGTAATGGCCCCATGATATCTACTCCAAGCATCTCACTCGGTCGTGAAGTGATGATGGGTTGTATTTTACCGGCAGGCTTCCTATTGTCACTCTTAAGAGTTTGACATTTGATGCAGTTCTTGACATATCTTTTTACGTCAGTCCACATACCTGGCCAATATGCAACATCTTGCACTCTCTTGTAGGTTTTGAAGACACCAAGATGACCACTCAGTGGATTGGAATGGTAATATTGAAGGAGGGTAGATACCAGACTCTGAGGAATAACTACCCGG
Organism: Sinocyclocheilus grahami; assembly: GCF_001515645.1. Classification (NCBI taxonomy): domain Eukaryota; kingdom Metazoa; phylum Chordata; class Actinopteri; order Cypriniformes; family Cyprinidae; genus Sinocyclocheilus; species Sinocyclocheilus grahami. The sequence continues at coordinate 2,730 of NW_015506493.1, read as the reverse complement.
TACCGGAACTTACCCTCTGACAGGTGAGTGATGTGATATAATTTGTCTTCAAACACGGAGTACGGTTCATTTTCAGGTGTTTGGTGCTCTGCCAGAAGCTGAAAAATCTTAGTGATTTCAGAATCACTATGTTGTTCACTCCAGATAGTTTCAGGAGAAATTGGGAACTCTGAATCCTCTTTCTTACTAGTGTACATATTACACTCAGGTAAGTAATGTACTCGAGAAAGAGCATCAGGGGCAACATTCAACATTCCCTTCCGATATTCCAAAAAAATCAAATCTTTGTAGTCGAAGTGCCCATCGAATGAGCCTACTGGTCGTTTTGTTGGAATTGATTACCCACTGCAGAGAAGAATGATCTGTGATGACGGTGAACAGTCGATGTTCCAGATAGGGTTGCCAATTCTCAAGAGCCCACCTGACGTGATGAAAGCGGTCTTCTGTTTGCTTGCCAGTTCCATCGGGACTTGCCAATACCCACTATTGAGATCCAAAGTTGAAAATATTGTTGCACCAGAGAGGGACTCAAGAATTTCTGTGATGTTTGGTAGTGGACAAGCATCACTTTCAGTAATAGCATTGACTTTTCGATAGTCAACTCGCACACACACTCGCACACACACACACACACTCACACACACACTCACACTCACACTC
>NW_015506493.1:0-484 GCF_001515645.1 Sinocyclocheilus grahami | reverse complement strand
AGTCAAGTTTGATTTCCATCTTTTGCACAAAGCTCTATAGCAAAATGCAAAGTCTCTAATGGGTTCACCTTCTCCTTGAGTTCTTGTTCTCACCCTTTCTGCCAACTCATCTTCGTAGTCCTCTGAGAGAAATGCAGAGAGAAAAGCAGCCTCAAATTCAGTCCAGGTGAATACAGAGGTACGTGCAACTTCCCACCAGTCACGAGCAGTTCCATACAGGACTGTGCGGAATGTAGCTAAAAGATCCACATCTGCTAAAGGATGCAATGCCAGAAAATCTTGACATCGAGTCAGATAGTTCAATGGGTCTGTATCATCAGTTGGTTTTCCAAATGTGGGAAAGGTGAGTCTTAGATGCTCACTTTTGGTTATGGTAGGGGGTATATCGGTGGTAGTAGTAGTAGTAGTAGGTACTGGGCTTGGTGAGGCTTGCACACTAACGGAAGATGAAGTCACCGGCTGTGGTTGTGAAGTCGCCAACTCT
>NW_015506492.1:316345-321139 GCF_001515645.1 Sinocyclocheilus grahami | reverse complement strand
TGCAGAACACTCTTTAAAGCATTAAAATAACTAAATTAAGAGTCACTGAAATTAAAGAGTCAGTGAAAAAATCACTGAATTAAAAATGAAAATAAATAATAAAAGAAAACGATTACATTTTAACTGCTATAAGAAACACACATTAACTCATTTGAGCTTAGTAATTAGTACTGTAGCCTACTAGCTTACATTTGATTTACCTACCCTGTTGAAAAAAACAGCATATGCTGGTTAGGTATGTTTTGACGCTGGGATGCTGGTTTAAACTGGTCCTTTTGCTGGTTTATGCTGGTCATGTGCTGGCAAAGGACCAGCATAAACTCACTTAATTTGTCGTTAATGGAACCACTTTAGCCCCGATTGATTTGTTAGGTTATTTCAAGTCAGGTTTTGGACTTTAATCCCAGTTTTTCCTCGGGTCTCCGTTGTGTTGTGATGCATCACATTCACGCAGCATCAGCGGTGATGAGTGAGCGCGCTTGAGAAACAGTTTAGAGAGGAGAAATCAATCTACATATAAAATATTGGTCAGAGATTATTGGTCACTTTCTATTTGTGTTTTGAAAATAAAGTTTGTGGGTTTAGAATGTCATGAGTAATTCACAGAGGTTTCTATGAATGAACTAACCCGTTAATTGCATCAAATGTTGATCTTCATTTAGCTTTCCAGCTAGCCAAATACAACTAATTATTTACTTTGAAAGCTGGGGAGACTCTCACACCAGTTCTGCTGTTCGTCTTCCATGTCCCTTTGTTGCTGATTGACAAATGCTATTGGGGGGATCATTAGTGGCATTCCATTTGCTAAAATTAAAAATCACCTTTAAATACGAGTACACTGGTATTCCTCGAATTCATTCACACAAAATAGGACCAAGCACAGCAGCAGTCGTGCAGCTGTACGCTACAATTGCATAGTTGTAACTTTTAGTAAACATTGTAGATTTGGATATAAAAATGAAATTAAGATAAAATAGAAAGTTCAGACTTACAGTTGCTTAGAGGGTTTACAGCTCTGCTCTGCGAAACCTGAGGTTGCACAACAGGACCTGATAATAGTAATTTAACTTTTTGTGTTCTGGCTGTTATGCACCTTTAATCTTACTTATTTCATACTGGGTCATTCTGGGTCAGATCAACCAAATTTCAGTAAAAAAATATATTTTTTTCTGAAGAAAGAAAACCAAAATATTGAATGTCACAGATTATTATTTTTTCTTTTTCTTTTACTTTCAACCTCTGGTTGAGTCAACACGGAATGTGTACTTTTATTCATAGCATTCTTTTTTTTATTATTATTATTTTTCATTACCTTTTTCGTTTTGGAATTGCTGGAGGTTTTGGTGCAGGTGGAACACTTGCTTTGTTTGCAGCTTTTCTTTTTTTAATGCGTGGTTGTTCTGCGCCTCGTCATCTGACGAGTAGATATGATCGGTACTTGTTTTCTTTCTAGGAAAACAAGGATAAAATAACAACTGCACACATTCATTGCCTCTTTGTGTGATGTAGCAAATACTCATAAAAATGTGCTCAATATATTTTATGCTTTATTTCTCCTTAAAGGGTTAGTTCACCCAAAAATTAGAATTCTGTTATTAATTACTCGCCCTCATGTCGTTCCAAACCCGTAAGACCTTCGTTCATCTTCAGAACACAAGTTAAGATATTTTTGATAAAAATCCGAGAGCAATCTGATCCTGCATAGACAGCAATGCAACTACTACCTCAAGGCCCAGAAAGGAAATAAGGACTATAGTGGTTCAACCTTAATTATGAAGTGACGATAATACTTTTTCAACAATTAATTTTTTTCTGTGTCAGTCTCTGACATGCATTCACGAGAGGTGCTGATGCAGGAGCTGGCATTTTGACAGAGACCTGGATGCGCTATTTTAACAATGACTTTAATACCTTTCTGAGGTGGTAGTGGCATTGATGTCTATGGGGTATTTCATCAATAATATTTTAATTTGTGTTCCAAAGATGAACGAAGGTCTTGTTGGTTTGGAATGACACGAGGGTGAGTAATTAATGACAGAATTTTTTTTTTTAAAGTGACGTGACATGTGGCCCTGTATGGTTACCCATACTAGGAATTAGTGCTCTGCATTTAACCCATCCTAAGTGCACACACACAGCAGTGAACACACACCCAGAGTAGTGGGCAGCCATTTATGCTGCGGCGCCCGGGGAGCAGTTGGGGGTTCGGTGCCTTGCTCAAGGGCACCTCAGTCGTGGTATTGAAGGTGGAAGAGAGCGCTTTACATTCACTCCCCCCACCTACAATCCCTGCCGGACCTGAGACTCGAACTCGCAACCTTTGGGTTACGAGTCCAACTCTCTCACCATTAGGCCAAGACTTCCCAAAACTTCATTTTTGGGTGAACGTTGCCTTTAATGCCTGTAACAGTCACACTAAATCTCCTATTCAATAACTTATACCATGGTATGTCTGAATACTCTATTCTGATTGGCTGGCAGGTATGTATTAAAACAGTTTAATGCACAGGTAGTTAGTTCCAAGTCAGTTTATATCACCGTTCTGTATTAATGCACTGATTTCATGGATGCACACACGCAGAGAGAGAGAGATTAGACATCACGCTGCATACACACAGAAACATTCAGGAGCATAGAAATTTGTTTTTAATGCTGTCCTGTGACTTTTATTAATAAAATATCTTAGATACTGGATTAGGGTAAGGGATAATGCATGGCTAGCTGTGCATTCAACGATTTTAATGCACAACGTGGAAGCAAAGAACCACTCGACGTGAAGTGCATTAAAATGGTTTAATGCACAGCTAGCCGTGCATTATCCCTTACTTAAATGCTCAGTTGAATCATTTTAAAGATAGATGACACATGAAGGCAAACGATGCCATTTTCATTTGTTAAACCATTTCTTTTGTCTTTTTGTGAGGACTTACTTAGGAATCCTTTTTCCAGCAATTTCAGGTTCTGAGTTTATGTCAGAAGTGTTGCTGGCCTTCTTCCAGTTGTTGGCCACATTCTGAAAAGATGCTGAAAAAAATTTATGCAGGAACGGCTTCATTTTTGTTTATTAAAGCTATGTGAGATCATGTTTTACAGTGTGGATAAATGATGTGCAAAGATTCTGAAAAATGAAATACAGGAAATCTGGGCAAGATCATGGTTTAATTTACAGCATCATTACTCTTACCTGACTCGTGCAGGATTCTTGCTCTATGTTGGGTCCACCCTTTCTCTGGCTGTGGTGCCTCCATTGTCCTAACACTCTTGAGCAACCTGTCAAGATCTTTATATGGTGGCCACCAGGAGTAGCCATCTGCATACCAGGACTTGGCAGCTGGTCCAGTCGTCCCTTCTCCCTCAAACTCCACGATTAGGTACTTTTTTTGTTGTTTTTTAAGCTGCAAGCCTGAAACCCATATTGTTAATTAACTCGGATTAATTTTCAACAGTGTAATTGAAATGCATGAACTATGAAACAAAAAGTGCTGATAAAGAATGACTCTGTATGTAAAAGAGGAATTGAAACGAATTGACTGTGATAGGGGACAAGAAAAATGTTGCTCTCTATTTCCTCAAACTTGCAGAAATCAACTGTTGTTGAGAGGTCATCCACTAAATGAATGCCAAGTGTAGAGGATGGCAGTGGATAGTCAAAAAAGGATTCCTGGTGTTTGAAGGTACTGTAAGCTACATAAATTTCATCCCTTAATGAAATGATGTTTTGCAGCTTAGCAACTTTGCCGCCAATGCAAACGTGACTGTTTGCCTGATCCAGTTTTAGAGTGTGAGGGCTAGTTCTCAACTCTTTATATTGTCGCCTCATGAAAGGATGCAGGTAGAGGACCAGTCACATGCGGTTTTTTGTCCCACAAAAAGTAGCAAGACATTTTTGTACACCTCTGTGTTAAGGAGATCTTTCATCATGACAGGTCCGGTATACAGTAAAAACTGCCTGAACTTTTCCTTCCACCTATCAATTTCTCTCAGTGCCCTTGGTTTCCGTGGAAACTCCATGGGCACACTTCTCTGATCATTTATCAATCTTTCTGACAATGTGTTTATTTGAAATCCTGACAGCCTACAAGTCAGAGGACCCATCTTCAGCCACAAGAGAAGAAGCCGTCTCATGTTTCCAAGGCACACGAGGTGCATGTAGTCGAGGGGGAAACCAGAGACCATGTCTAGGGATGTTTCTTCAAGAGGTGATAGATCATGATGATGATCAGCTTCTCTTTTGTTTCTGAAACTCTCATTAGTTGTTAAAGGCATGCCAATTCTTGGAAATGTCATTCTATTTTCTAGATACAAACCATCCTGTGTGCATTTTTCACATCCGCGATAGCCTGTGTGACCTTTAACATTTTTCAGGAATGCACGGGCAGGTGCATCGCAGACCATCGAAGAGAGTTGTACAGTTAACATCACTCCTTCAAATTCAAATCCTTTAGCTAATTCATTTACTTCAGAGATGAATTCTTGAAGATACTCAGCTAGTGATGTAGGTTTACTTGTGCCACAAAATAAACCTATTGTCACTGGTTCCTCTTGTTTGATGTTTTGCAGTGTCCCTAGGATGGGCCAGAACTGTGTTGCTGAGCTCTTATAGAGGGGCAAACCATCAATGTTGACCTGAAGCTCCAACGCGTGAATGTTGCGCAGAATGTCAACATTCTGATGTAGCACCTCTGTAATTGAATTCAGCACTCCGAAATGGTAATACTGGCCACCAGCCTTGTCTTGTATTTCAGGGTTCAAACGCACAGTTCCTAGCAATGTCCTCGAGTCTTTTGGCAGATT
>NW_015506492.1:314586-316283 GCF_001515645.1 Sinocyclocheilus grahami | reverse complement strand
TGATTTTTCTTGTATTTCAGGGTTCAAAGGAACACTTGCCATATTGACATCTTCAGTCTCGTCAACATGAGAGAGACAGTCCATAAATGTTTCTTCATCATCAATTTGACCTTGACAGGTGTTACTCTGCATGCAACCCAATTCATTTTCCCAAGTTGTTGCCTGTATTGTCTGCAGTTGTTGATCCACCTTGTCCTTTGCTTTTCTTCTCAGTGTCAAATAGGATGGTTCATTTGAAGCCATAGTATTAAGACATTAATACAAACAAACCCCTTTGTTGTTGTTTGTTTACTGGCCTACCAAGTCATGTGCATTAACATAATTAATGTACATACCTTTAGTTGGTTGACGGATGGTAATAGATAACTTTCTGTAGTCAAATTAAACAAAGGACAGAGTTAAATGCTGAAATTGAAATAACTACATTAAAAAAAAAACTATTACATTTTTATCTAAGTTTTCACTTGTACTGATGCATTTTTTGGTTATATAAATAGAGTTTACAGTACAATACAGTATATGATTTAAATCAAAGATTGACAATCTTCCATAATTGAGGCGATTTCATCACCTTATGTTCTTTAAAGCATCATCAGTTGCACCTAAGATATCTGCTCGCTACGTGTACTGTGTTAGGCTAACCGAGACTTGTCATTTGCACTTATATATTGTTACTATTTTGTTAGTTTTGACTGCTTTTATTGTCCTCATTTGTAAGTCGCTTTGGATAAAAGCGTCTGCTAAATGACTAAATAAATACACACACACGAAAGTTTGGTACTGGTAAGATTTTCATGTTTTTGAAAGAAATCGTATGACTAAAGGCTGTTTATTTGATGAAAGTACACTAAAACAAAATTGGTACATTTTCACTATATATTCATTGTACATTTTTTCACAATTTTGTGTATGAGCATCAAATCAGTGTATTAAAATGATTTCCAAAGAATCATGTGACACTGAAAACTGGAGTAATGATGCTGAAAATTCAGCTTTGCATCCCAGGAAAAAATAGCATTTTAAAATATTAAAATAGAAAATGGTGTTTATTTTTTTTTCTTTCTTTCTTTCTTTCTTTCTTTATGTATGTACGTATTTATTTATGTAATACAATTTTCGCCTTTTCAGTTTTTACTGCATTTTTGATTAATTGCAGTCTTGGTCTTTTATTTATACTCAACTATATATACAGAAAAATACAGAAAAAAGCTAATATTGTGAAATATTATTGGAAATTAAAATAATAGGTATCTATTTTAATATACTTTATGATGTAATTTATTTCTGTGATGCAAAGCTGATTTTTCAGCATCATTACTCCAGTCTTAAGTGTCATATGATCCTTCAGAAATCATTCTAATATGCTGATTTATTATCAGTGTTGGGAACAGTTGTGCTGCTTAGTATATTTGATACTTTTTCAGGATTCTTTGATGAATAAAAAGTTAAAAACAACAGCATTTATTTTTGTAACAATAACGGCAGTGTACTTGATGTCAATCTAATCTTCAGGTGAGAGTTGAATGGCGCTTAGTCTCTCGCAAGAGTTTAATTAGGTTTCCTCTGTTTCAAGGCATGCGATTGGCTGTTAGGTGCTGATGTCGCGCTTTACTGTGGCTAGTGATGGGAAGTTCGGATCATTTTACCGACTCGGACCTTTGAGTCTTGTTCAGCAAAATGAACAAATCTTTTTTCGA
>NW_015506492.1:287271-295751 GCF_001515645.1 Sinocyclocheilus grahami | reverse complement strand
GCTAAAATGCAAAAATGCACAAGCATTTGCACTTATTATGGGCTCAACAGTCCTTTCAAGTTCGTCTTCCTCCATTTAAACATTTAAACAATAATATGCTGATTTATTATCAGTGTTGGGAACAGTTGTGCTGCTTAGTATATTTGATACTTTTTCAGGATTCTTTGATGAATAAAAAGTTAAAAACAACAGCATTTATTTTTGTAACAATAACGGCAGTGTACTTGATGTCAATCTAATCTTCAGGTGAGAGTTGAATGGCGCTTAGTCTCTCGCAAGAGTTTAATTAGGTTTCCTCTGTTTCAAGGCATGCGATTGGCTGTTAGGTGCTGATGTCGCGCTTTACTGTGGCTAGTGATGGGAAGTTCGGATCATTTTACCGACTCGGACCTTTGAGTCTTGTTCAGCAAAATGAACAAATCTTTTTTCGAGTCATTTTGTTCATTTTAGCAAAATATAATTAAAATGTTACGTGTTACTTCCCTAACACATCTACTACTTACGCAAACGTTGATCACACTACAAACAAGACAAAACTATAATGGTATAAGAAACAGAAAAGATTAATTCATTGTTTACCTGGGTCTTCAGTCTATGATTAGCTCACCTCAGCTCTAATCTGACAAGTCTTCGGGGTTGAGTCATTCATTCATCACGTGACAGACTCATAAACTTAACCAATGCAGTCTGAGCCGGAAACAGAATTGATTAGTTCATCTCTCGAGTCTTTCGAATCATTCGTTCTTTTGTCACGTGACGTGACAGCATTGGATAGAGAAATTAGGGTAACACTACACGACGATGTTAATAATATATTAATTGCACAGTGTGAGATTCATTGGTCATAACAGAACTTTGTGAGATCACGATGAACTAAGAGTGACAGTTTTTAGTGGTTAAAAAAGGAGCGCTCTTTGCGAGCTTTAGGCAATAATCCATTTAAAAACTTTGTTTTTCGTCCACACACACGTTGCAAAGTTTTGGGAATGACATCCACATATTTATGCTGGATTCGCTCTCGAAGTAGTAGTGATTGACATAGTGATAACCGTAGCAATAGATGGGACAAAATATGTGAAAATGTGCATTAAGACTCGAGCACCCTCCCTAATGTCAGAAGCACCCTCTGTGATTATTTCTGGTTGGTACGCTTTTATTGTATAGCCTACAAAAACAACAAAATACAAATGCACTAAATAAAATAATTTAAGAAAAAAAGCTCTTCGGGTGTTCAGTGATGCGAGGACAATGTTTGAGCGTGTACATGCAATATCTGAGCGAGAGCAGAGCCAATTCATAAAATAAAAAAAAACAATGTATTTAAAAGCACACGTCCAGTTTTGTATGAGTGAAGGAAATCCGCTTGCGGATTCTTGCGGTGAGATTCTTGCTCACGCATTACATGGATCGCGTAACATTATGCGCTCTCGACATTTGTCATTAAGATCACGCTATAGAAACCGTTTAAAATTAAGTATAAAGAATAGAGGAAAGCGGCCCAGCGCCATGATGTTCAAATCTTGTAGTGTGTGCATGTTTAAGATTTGAGAGAAGATAATCTGCAAAGATTCTCCTTATGTGTGTGCTGCAACCAGATTTCATAATCGGTTAGGATTTTAAAACTCCTGTAGTGTGAGCCCAGCTTAACTGTGGCGCTGCAAGATCAACACGGGATCAAAGCCCTATTCAACGGAGAAAATTGATCAGCGTCATGGTACAAGCGAAGCCTGAATGGTTTGGTAAACTTGAAACGAAATCCCGTAACTTTGAGTTTGTTCAACTGTTATTACTGAACAGGCCCCTTTTGTGATTCACAAAAATGCGCGTTAATACAAGCTGGAAACGGAGCCTGCGATTGTGCTGTCGCCAGGGTGTCATCGTCACAAAGGTTATCATGTTTAACACCTGTTAACTGTGCATGTTAAGGAATAGTGGGTCTTACATAATGGCCATCATATATGTTTAGTGCTTGTGTAACTTGATCCGGGCCGCTGTTACTACGTTAGCTCGGAGCCTCTGTTCATGGTTAACTTATGTTACATTTCTCAGAGCTGGTGGGTCTAAACCAATCCGAAATGACGTCCAATAATACAGTTAACTTGAAGGAATGAATGAAAACGATTGAGCGATTTCGGACAGCCGTTGAGTGTACATCTTAACGTTACTTGTTACGTGACATTCATTCATGTATTTTAATTTTTTCATTTGATTTATTTATTATAATTTTTCCTGAACTAGATACAGGGAACCCAATGTGCTCATGTTTAGAGAGTGAAGTTTTTATTTTATTAGGTTATTTTATTAGTTATTATATTTTATTAGGCATTTTAAATTTCATTCAACAACCAATCCTAAAAAATTATGAAAATATTGAAATGTGTACATTTATCATTTTCTCTCTGTGTGTCACATTACACTTGCCCTGAATATTTCAGTGCCACACAATTTAAGAATCAATTTCCCACAGTGGCAACGGTAATTGTTAGATTTTTTTTTTCTTCTTCTTCATGAAAATGGGCATGTGACAGTAAAGCACTCAAGTTAAGCTGGGATGGGAATATAAATTTGTTTAAACAACATCTGTGTTAAAGTGTAAAAAACAAATTTTTATATGAAAATATTTAAGTATTCTGACAACTCAACTGAGTTGGGTCTTTATAGCCTTTGCTTTTCTTTATATTTGCTCATTAAAATGTACCATATGCTATTCTATAGTACCATACATTTGTAGATCATGGTAACCACAGGTAAAATCATGAATGGCTCTTCACCTTACAGTAAGAAAAAAAACAGTTTTCTATAAAAGTCTGGAATTCATGAAAAGCAGTAACCTAAACACATTTAGTAAATAAATACATGCATAGTTAATTAAATAAATGTAATAAAAGGAAAATAAAGAAATAAATGTCTTTATAAAACTAATATAGTTTCATTTGTAATACAATTTAATCCTGACTGTTTTTTTTTTCATTTATTTTTATATTTATTACATTTATGTATTATGCATTTATTTTTCAATGTTTTTGTTTCATGTGGTCATTTATTTATTTTGTATTTATTTACAGATTTGTTTATTTATTTATTTTTACTTTTCCGTGTGCAACATGTAAATGAGGGAGTTAGGGCTGGGTATCCATTCAGATGTCCCGATTCAAGCCGGGCTCACACTGTGCGATTTTTTTAAAGAGTCCTTTAGGATTGTATTTGTCAGACTGTACGAACATGATGATCATGTCACACTGTGGGCTCTCAGTTGTCATTAATGTCAGACTGTACCACAGTCAAGACGTGTTAAAAACGGGTGCACGCAAGAAAACTTGTCCAGAGTTTTACCTTATCAACCCACACACATTCAGTGACTGCAAGCTGCATTGCACGCGGGGCTGTAATGTTGACTATCATTAATATCATTAAAAGTATATGAATGGCGCCAATACCGGCGTATTTAAAAAGAATAGTGCAAGCAGCACTACACACCCACATGAAAACAGCGGGGCAACTGGTGTTTATCATAGCAAAAGCAATGTATCATATTTATTCAGTGCGCGGAGGACGAGAGCGCCGAAGTTTATGCGGTTAGGTTATCTCTAGCATTAATTCTGATCATGGCTTGTCTTGAAAAACGAAGACAGTTTCACGTTCGTCGTAGGAGAAGTCACACTGCAGGACTGCGCGCCAAATCTTCTGACACTGCCAGAAGTTCTTTGGAGGTCAAATTTGATCGCAACGGTCATTAATCGGCTGTTGGTGAACGTGCCAAACTAACTATCAAAGACTACAGATTTTAGCCTTGGATTATAGGAATCTTTTAGGATTTTCAAAATTTGTCTCAAGACGACCAAATCGTGGCCAAAACCGCACAGTGTGAGCCGGGCTTCAGTTTCGATTCGGTTCAATTCTTGATTCAATTTTCAATTTTTTGATTACATTCAGTAAATATAGTTTTAATTCAAATGCTATTGATGTTTCTAAAAATGAACAGTAAACATCAGTTTACAAATGGTGAATTAATAAAAAGAAATAAAGAGCCACAGGCCTGTATTTTAAACCTATTCTTTTTTGTATAGGGTCCTATTTTTTTAACAATAATAGGGACCTATAACATGTTTTTCTTAATTTTTCTAGGTAATCAAATGAAGGCATAAAACATTAATTTATCCTAATCAAATGAAAATTAAACCCTTTTATTTTTTGGCAAACAAAGTGCTGCACAACAGAGGTTTACTGTTAAACGATCCATGTCGCACAGTGTGATAAAGTAATGATCTTATAGGATTGCTAAAATCGTGCAGTGTATCCCGGGCTTAAGCGTGAAACTCTTTCCACAGTTTGCAGGTGTACGGCTTCTCTCCAGTGTGAATTCTCATGTGGGCTTTAAGGGTTGCCTTTTTACTGAAACTCTTACATTTTATTTAAATTATAACAATTAGTACTACAATAATCATGTTCCACTGTAAAATAAAAAGTCAGTTTTTATTATTATTATTATTAAATACAGAATTTTTATTTTTAGTATAAGTACAATAGGATTATTGCAAAAGTAAGATTTAGTTTCTTCACTTGTGATCCACAGAACAGGATTTGAAGAGTTTGAGAAACTCTTGAGTTTGTGGGAGAAAAACTAAACCTGAACAGATGTTTCTCCGTGAGTTCAGATGTGCTGCTAAACGTGTGATCAAATCTCTACAACTACAAATCTCACTGTCACAGACGCTCAGCTGATTTACTCCAGAAACAGCTTCACAGTTTCACAAATCAAAGCTGAGTGTAAAAAACATGCTGCGTTTTCAAACACATCTCAGATGGATTGATTTCATGCTTGAACAGAGTTTGAGAGGCTTATAACACACACAACACACACACAACACACATCAAGCATCTTCCCACATTCGTGACGAGAAGCGTTTATACATCTGTTGAAAACAAACCAGACGCCTTATTATTATTAACTAAATATTAACTTTACTGTTTTAATTATATCCATTAAACAAATCACAAAAAATGATACTGATGCAATAATCATATTGTTCTGTAAATAGGTCAGTATATAATAATAATAATATTAAAATATTAATTTTACTTTACTTTTAATTATAACAATTAAACAAATAAAATCTTACTATTGCAATAATCCTATTGAAAATGTAAAAAGTCAGTATTTAATAATAATAAATACTGACTTTTTATTTTACAGTGGAACAGGATTAATGTAGTAGTAACTTAGCGTCACGGTGTTGCTGTGCCAGAGGACAGGCAGGACGACGAGGATGAAGGATACAAGAAACCTTTAATAACTTCACAAGAGGGTAGGAGCACACGCACAGGGTAACATTCACAATAACTGACAAACTGGAACACAATGGACAGGAACTGATATAGGGTGGATAACGAGGGGCAGACAGGTGAGCACAGTGAAGTGATTAACTCATAATGAGAACGGGAACAACCAAATAAGGACACAGAGGGAGAAACCATAATAGACAGTCCACAGGGGTTTAACAGATCGCCCCCCTCCCGGAAGGCGCGACCCACGCTGTAACCGTATCATCGGGTAGGGGGGGTGGGCGCCCTGGAGGCTGGTGCAGGACTGGAATCGGGCGGAGCCATGGAGAGCCTCCAGGGTGGATCCGGGAAACATGGCGGAGCAGAGGACACGGGAGGCCATGGCGGAGTAGGATACTCGTGAGGCCATAGCGGAGCAGGGACCTCGGGAGGCCGTGGCGGAGCCGGATACTCGGGGGCCCACGGTGGATCAGGGACCTCGGGGGGCCCACGGTGGATCAGGGACCTCGGTGGCCCACGGTGGATCAGGGGCCTTGGGAGGCCACGGTGGATCAGGGGCCTCGGGAGGCCACGGTGGATCAGGGACCTCGAGAGGCCGTGGCGGATTAGGGACCTCGGGAGGCCGCGGCGGAGCAGGGACCTCGGGAGGCCGCGGCGGAGCAGGGACCTCGGGAGGCCGCGGCGGAGCAGGGACCTCGGGAGGCCGCGGCGGAGCAGGGGACTTGGGAGGCCATGGTGGATCCTCCGTGGCCTTGGTTGGCTCGGCCCTCGGGTCTATGGCCCCCCCCCCCCAAAATCTTCTTGGGGAAATCTAGGAATCCTGGGGGTCACTCTGGAGGAGCGGGCTCTTGAAGGCGCTCTGGAGGAACGGGCACTTGAGGGCGCTCTGGGGCTGGAGCCGACACGGGAGCGAGCTCTGGGGCTGGAGCCGACACGGGAGCGAGCTCTGGGGCTGGAGCTGACACGGGAGCGAGCTCTGGGGCTGGAGCTGACACCGGAGCGAGCTCTGGGGCTGGGGCTCTTCCTGGGCTTAACTGTGAATCCGGAGCCCTTCCTGGGCTTACCTGGGGATCCGGAGCCCTTCCTGGGCTTAACTGGGGATCCGGAGACCTTCCTGGGCTTAACTGGGGAACCGGAGACCTTCCTGGGCTTAACTGGGGAACCGGAGACCTTCCTGGGCTTAACTCGGGAACCGGAGACCTTCCTGGGCTTAGCTGGGGATCTGGAACCCTTCTTGGGCTGAACTGGGGATCAGGAGCACTCCGTGGGCTTAACTCGGGAACAGGAGCCCTTCCTGGGCTTAACTCGGGAACAGCCCACACTTCTGGGCTGAGGACAGAGACGGTGCTGGGATGAGATGGGTAACCGGAACGTTTGGATGGGTATGTGGAGGGTCCGGGCGAGGGGTGAGCTGGTGAGACGGGGTGGTTTTCGGGAGGGACTGGATGATGATCACTCCCAACTTCTTCTACCTCCAGATTAACCAGCTTGATCAGGGGAAAGCTATACGTGGGAAGATCACTGCTGATTACATCATCATCCAGCCCCAGCCGAAAACAGACCCTGAGGACAGAATCGAACCAGCTCACCTGGTGAGAGAGCTCTAGAAACTCCTCCAAATACCTCTCCAAATCCCGACCCCCCTGCCGCAGACACCAAAGCCTGTCTTCAGCCGTTGACATCTTGTTTTGGGTCAGTTATTCTGTCACGGTGTTGCTGTGCCAGAGAACAGGCAGGACGACGAGGATGAAGGATACAAGAAACCTTTAATAACTTCACAAGAGGGTAGGAGCACACGCACAGGGTAACATTCACAATAACTGACCAACTGGAACACAATGGACAGGAACTGATATAGGGTGGATAACGAGGGGCAGACAGGTGAGCACAGTGAAGTGATTAACTCATAATGAGAACGGGAACAACCAAATAAGGACACAGAGGGAGAAACCATAATAGACAGTCCACAGGGGTGTGACACTTAGCATTTAAATAATACAAATATATAATTAATATTTTGGTTAATATTAAATACTCACTTGTTTATTTTACAGTATGATAGAGTTACTGCAATTATAACATTTCTTTATTGTTATAATAAAACAATAAAATGAAGTTATTATTTTGGTTATTATTAGTAGTATAACACTGACATTTTATTTTACAATGCAATATGATTACTGCAATAGTATTTAACAATAAAAAAATATTATTTTGGCTATTACTATAATGTAAATTATAACACATATTGTAATAAATAAAGAGATATGATTGATTTTAATAATCATAATAAGAAAAATATATTATATTAATTATAATTGTATTATGTAAATTACAACAATTAAAAACTCCATTAAAAAATGATTGTTATTGCAATAATATTATTGCAGTATTTATTTAATAAAATGTCAGTATTTATTAATAATATTAACCAAAATATGAATTTTATTGTTATTTATAAGATAATAACATTACTGTTACAATTGAAATGTTTCTATTGTAATATAAATTTAAATTCAATATTTATTATTATTAGTAGTAGTAGTAGAATTAAAATACGGACTTTTTATTTTACAGCAATTGTACCATTTTTAATGCATTTATTATCATTTAAATAATAATAAAACATATAATTTTTTTATTATTATTATTAACAATATTATTTTTACCTTATTTTAATTATACAATTAAACAAATCAATAAAAACTCTTACTATTGCAGTAATCATATTGCACTGTAAAATAAAATGTCAGTATTTAATAATAATAATATTAATAATTATTATTATTATACATTTAAAGAACCAAAATATTTTATATTGTAATATTTAATTGTTATAATTAATAATTAATAATAATTATTATAATTAAATAATAAGTTAGAAAATAAATATATTATGATTGCAATAATCCAATTGTACTGTAAAATAAAAAGGGAGTCTTTACTAATAATAACCAAAATAGTAATTGTATTTTTTGTAAATATTATAACAATTACAATTAATCAATAATAATAATAACTTTGTTTTATTGTTATTTAAATGTTAACAAATCCATTAAACATGGTACAATTGCTGTAAAATAAAGTTAGTGTTTTAATTATATTACTATTATTATTATTATCATCATTATTACATATCGAGTTTTTATTTTATATTGTTTTTATATTATTTTATACATCTTATAATAACATAAAAT
>NW_015506492.1:286297-287234 GCF_001515645.1 Sinocyclocheilus grahami | reverse complement strand
CAGTAAATAAAATCAGTGCTTGAAAGAGATCCCATAATAATGTAATCCAGCTTTTCTGTAGTTACAGTATATGTGATTAAATGCTGTGATGAATGTTTTATGTTATAATGTCAGAAACTCTCCTGAAGCTCGTGTCAGTCTTGTGAGGAATCATTATATTCATGATACAAACATCAATTCAGATCTGATCTCAAGCTCATTTCTCATCGTCTTTTATTATTTATGCACAAAAACAATAGAGAAAAATGATACATGAGGATTTCTGACACATTTATTCTGAGTGTTATTTCAGTGACAGAAGTTGAGCTGCAGTATTAATGTCATGAAGAGACTCTATAACATCTCACTGTCACTGATTTATCATGCAGCTCAAAGCATTATGGGTAGAATCTCTCCTCAGTCTCTGATTCATCAACACAGTTTCACTGATGATTTATAAACATAAACCCCAGCACAGAGCGGCTGAGTGAATGTGGTCTGGACTGTGTGGATGAGGCTCATTGTGTGAGAGACGCTGTAGAAGGACAGAGTTCCTGCACTGTGATCCACAAACACTCCTATTCTCCTGCTGCTGATGGGCTTCACAGAGAGAGCAGTCTCTATGTCATTGTGTCTGAATGAGTAACTGGAGGAAGAGCAGAACAAACACCAGGACTGATCATTAGATCCAAACACACTCTCAACACCCCATCCCTTCCTGCTGATGCTCTTATATGACACTGATATATACACAACAACTCCACTCCACTCAATCTCCCAGTAACAGCGTCCACACACACTCTCTCTACACAACACCTGCCACACATCATCAAATCTGTCTGGATGACGAGGATACGACTGTCTCTCTCTCATATCTGTCACCTTTCTGTTCTCCTCAGACAGACTGAGTTCAGCGTTTGCTGTGTTTGGATCCAGTGTGAGAAAACAGCCATCTGAA
>NW_015506492.1:283144-284586 GCF_001515645.1 Sinocyclocheilus grahami | reverse complement strand
TCCCACTTCTTTCTGGATGTTATAAAGATGTCTGCCTGCACTTCCACTGTTCCATTTATCTTGCCATTTACTGATGATTTTACTTTTAATTATTGTCTTTATTTCTGCTTTGCTAAATAAAATGTCTATTGTATTTTCTTGCTTGATTGCTTCTTTTGCTAATGAATCTGCTGTTTCATTGCCTTTAACTCCCTTGTGAGCAGGCACCCACATAAATGTAACCACTATATTCAAATTATGAAGTCTGAAAAGAGTTTAATATATTTCATTAACTATGTCTTGCCTACGCCGGGATGAAAATGACTGTACCGATAATAACACTGAACTTGAATCTGAGCACAGAATAACTTTGTTTAGTTTAACTTGTTCTACCCAGTGCAGAGCTGTTGCAATTGCTATTAACTCAACTGTATAAACTGCCAGGTGATCTGATGTTCTCCTATTGATAGATACTTGTAAAGATGGAATGGTAAATGCATATGCTGTTCTTCCTGCAGGATCTTTGGATCAGAATTATGTAGCAATATATGCAGACGGATCCAATGTTTGAATCCTATCCTCCACCAACACTGGCAGATTTCCTGTATCGTTAAATAGATGACTATTTTCCAGTAGATATAAATCAACGAATACTGAGAGAAATAACCATGGAGGAGTTACTGTTACTGGGACTGTAGGAATGCATGTTTCCTGATCTAATAAAAGATCCATGCAAAACATTTACTCTTAGTTCTCTCACTCTCCCAACATGGGAGAAATACCTTGGTGGTTGGGTTTCCAGCCTCCGTATGTCCTTTTAAATTTGCCCAATAATTCATGATTAGCTGTTCAAGTCGGAAACACATTGGCATTTCCCCCATCTCCACATGCAGAGCATCAACAGAAGTAGACTTGACCGCACCACAACACAATCTCAATGCTTGAGCTTGTATTACTTCTAGCTTTTGTAATGATGTTTTAGCTGCCGATCCATATACAAAACTCCCATAATCCAATACTGATCTAATCAATGCTATATATACCCTTTTCATTGCACCTCTGCTCGCTCCCCAATCAGATCCAGATAAACACCTCATAACATTTAACACCTTTTTACATTCGTTGAGTATATTATTAATATGTTCAGTCCAAATCAATTTGGAATCAAACCACACTCCTAAAAACTTAAAGACTTTAACTCGCTCAATTAATTGTCCATATATTCTTACCTCCATTCCAGTGATTTCCTTTTTTTCCCTTGTAAATATTAGTGATTTAGTTTTTTTCTACTGAAAACTAAAATCCCCATGAGTATGACCAGTTTTCAACCACATTAATTGCCTCTTGTATCTTTATTTTAATGTGTTCAACATTTCTTCCCCTTTTCCATAATGCTCCATCATCTGCAAATAAAGATTGACTAATATCAACATCATTTATCATGATGGAAAAAAGCAATGGAC
>NW_015506492.1:278832-282532 GCF_001515645.1 Sinocyclocheilus grahami | reverse complement strand
ACCACACTCCCAAAAACTTAAAGACTTTAACTCTCTCAATTAATTGTCTGTACAGTATATTCTTACCTCCATTCCAGTGATTTCCTTTTTTTCCTTGTAAATATTAGTGATTTAGTTGTTTCTACTGAAAACTTCAATCCCCATGAGTATGACCATTTTTCAACTACATTAATGGCCTCTTGTATCTTTATTTACATACCATGTAGTTTTCAAATAAGCCTGAAAGACTTGATTAGTTGGATCAGGTGTGTTTAATTAGGGTTGAATCTAAACTCTGCAGGGCTCCGGCCCTCCAGGAACTGAGTTTGACAGCCCTGCTCTAGCACAATCACCTGTCCACCAAGGGACTGCTTTCTTCTCCATCTTTCCTTTACTTTTAGAAATGGACTAATTTGCAGCTTCTATTAAAGTTGTTCTAATGTTTTCCTCAACCCTCTCAATATCTTTATTTAAATCTATTTTACATATCTCCTTTTCACAAATAATTCCCATTTTGCACTACTAAATATCCATCTCCCTGTCATTTCACCTTTCCTCTTATTCTTTTCCAATGGTAGTTGACAAAACACTGGAAACTGATCACTACCTATTGCTGTGTCTTCTAACGCATCACACTCACATCTTCCACCTACATTTCTAGACACTAATGTTAAATCTAATACTGAAGTGTTCCCAGTGCGCACATCTATTCTAGTCCCTCTCCCATCATTTAAACAAACCATTTGTTTTTCCTCTAATAACTCTTCTATGACCTCCCCATTTGTATCTGTTCTAACTCCTCCCCATAAAGTGCTATGCTAATCCCCACATACCAACACCCTATCACTATCCATCCCATCAATTTGTTTTAAGTTATCTAAAACTAGCCTCTTACAAGGATTATAAAAATTAATAATTTTTCCCTCACCTGTCCATATCTCTACACCAACATAATCTTGCTCACTTCCTATACTCACCTCTCTAAATGCAACATCTTCCTGAATAAATGCAGCACATCCCCCTCCATTTCCCTCCTCCCTATCACTTCTAACAGATGAATAACCAACTATTTTAAAATCCAAGTTTGGTTTCAACCACGTTTCCTGTACACAAATCACATCTGGCTTAATGGGCAAATCATCTATAAACTTTTTTAATTCCTGTCCATTAGCCAATAAGCTTCTCGCATTCCATTGCAGACAGAGAACCATTATCAACACTATCCAGTTCCTGACGGTTCTTGACTCTTGACACTGAGATCATTTCTAACCTCCTCCCATGTCAGTCCTCTGATATCTAGATGCTGGACTGATGAACGTGACTAGTTTCTTAATGTCAACCATCACCTTCTCTTCATTTGCCTGATCTGAATCCTTATCGAGTTGTTTACCTGGACTGCTTCTTTTTCCATTTCCTCCTCTCTGACTTACTATCCTCACAGCCTCTGCATACGTTACCTTACCCTGAATCCTCACCTGTTGTATTTCTTTTTCCCTTTTCAGTACTTCACAGCCACCATAAGCCACACTTATGATTTCCACCACAGTTACAACATCTGGGTTGCTCCATGTAACCACACTTCTCATAATCATGATCTTCTCCACATCTAGCACATCTTCTTCTGCCTTTGCAGGTTTTGGCTGTATGACCAAATCTTTGACAGTTGTAACATCTCATTGGCTTTGGTACATATTATCTTACATTATAACTCATAAAAACTCTCCCCACTCTGGTCCATTCACAGCATAGTTGTGCCGACCCGCCACAACTTTCTTCCATTCACTATTCTTTTTCATTTTAGTAAAGCCTCGTATTCGACTGTCAACAGACAATCGTGTCTTTTTCTCAGGATCACCTGACAGATCACATTTCTTGGTTTGATGTCCCGATGAAGTTTTCACCATATAAGAAAACACTTCTGAACACACAAATGTTATTTTATCACACAAATGTTTTGATTTTCACCATAATTTGGATGAATATTCAACATGTACAATATTTATATCAATATCACTTCATCTATATCACGAAGTTTTGATCATTATATTCCAAACATTGTTTTCATAACGCGAGGTGCAACGTCAGACAATCGTGTCTTTTTCTCAGGATCACCTGACAGATCACATTTCTTGGTTTGATGTCCCGATGAAGTTTTCACCATATAATAAAACACTGCTGGTTTAACCGAGCTGCAGTGTCACCGCACACGTTATCGAATTTTTTTGTTTTTATTTGTGAGTCAAAATGTCAAAATATGTAAGCTATTTAAAACAAAATACACTCTTAAAAATAAAGGTGCTTCACGATGCCATAGAAGAACCTTTTTGTCTAAATGGTTCCATAAAGAACCTTTAACATCTGAAGAACCTTTCTGTTTCACAAAAGCTTCTTTGTGGCGAAAGAAGGTTCTTCAGATTATAAAAAGGTAAGAAAGAGATGGTTCTTTAAAGAACCTTTGACTGAATGAAGTTTTCACCATATAATAAAACACTGCTGGTTTAACCGAGCTGCAGTGTCACCGCACACGTTATCGAATTTTTTTGTTTTTATTTGTGAGTCAAAATGTCAAAATATGTAAGCTATTTAAAACAAAATACACTCTTAAAAATAAAGGTGCTTCACGATGCCATAGAAGAACCTTTTTGTCTAAATGATTCCATAAAGAACCTTCAACATGAGAAATGAGAAGAACCTTTCTGTTTGACAAAAGCTTCTTTGTGGTGAAAGAAGGTTCTTCAGGTTATAAAAAGGTAAGAAATAGATGGTTCTTTAAAGAACCTTTGACTGAATGCTTCTTTGTGGAACCAAAAATGGTTCTTCTATGGCATCGCTTGAAGAACCTTTTGAAGCACCTTTATTTTTAAGAGTGTTTGCAGAGAACAATTACTGGTGTGATATTTTTATTAAATGTATTAAAAAAAGCAATATGGGTCACATGGGAGAACAATAACATATTATTATTATTATTATTATTAGACTAGTTAATTTTTGTTAGATGGAAAGCCTGTTTGTAGTGATGTTAAATGATAACATGCTTTAAATCGCCAGTAATCTTTGTAAAATGTTAGTTGTGACTAGTGCTGGTTAGTAACTGATTACATGTAATCTGGATATTCAGATTCCAAAAAAAATAAAATACTTGTAATTAGATTATATAACATTTTAAAATACTCATAATCAGACTACAGTTACTTTTTTATTGATCACATGATTACAAATAATTCACACAATAGCTAAATATTATTCATAATTCATTGATTCTCACTAATTCCTCTTTTTCAACTTTTTTTCCTTTCTAAAATAACTTTCCGTGTATACTGTATACTGTATACAAGTCTTCCAGTTTTGTGGACATTCACACAGAGACAGTCATTAGTTGGTGGCTGTAAGCACACAGAAAACAGGGGCGGGGGCGTGTTTTTCAAAAGCCCCGAATCTTTTGGGTTTGTTATTAGTTTCGTCAAAAATATCGTTTTTCAACACATATTATACAGAAATATTTAGAACGGTTCAATAACGCTTTCCCGCAGGTTTAGATAAAACATTATCAGCGAGCTCACAAGTCACACACCGCAATCCTGCATAGCCACGCCTCCTGTCAATCACTCAGCCAATCACTCAGCCACGCCTCCTGTCAATCACTCAGCCACGCCTCCTGTCAATCACTCAGCCAATCACTCAGCCAATCCTCCTGCCAATCACTCATCCACTCCTTCATCCA
>NW_015506492.1:275729-278738 GCF_001515645.1 Sinocyclocheilus grahami | reverse complement strand
CAAGTCCCCCCCCGCAAACCTCCACAGCCACGCCTCCTGTCAATCACTCAGCCAATCACTCAGCCACGCCTCCTGTCAATCACTCAGCCACGCCTCCTGTCAATCACTCAGCCGCGCCTCCTGTCAATCACAGCACATCACTCGTCTCATCTCATTCATCTCAAGCATTTTTACATTGTTATTGTTATCAGCACTAAATTCTGTGATTAACTACAGACGCAACAAAAGGTAACTTATCTTAAATGGTTTGGTTAATTTAGGATTTACCTCAAATATTGAAAAATGGTTAAAGAAAAGATGGATAGTAAAACTGTGAACTCAGTGTCAACAATTAAGTGTATTCCATGACAAAGATTGCATTAGTTACTCAGTATATTTTTAACAATGCTTAAATTGTTTAATATACATTAATTAGATTATGTTCTTTCGTTGCAAGTTCAGTGCGCTTGATACTCCGCCCACACGTTGTTCTAATTGGCTGTGATTTTTGATTGATTTTGTGGCGTCTTGTAACTCTGTCACGTCCGGTGTTGACAGACAGGTTACTCGTTGCATCGTGTATTGTGTACCTGTACCTAGTTCTCTCAGGGCTGGCTGATGGCCAGGGGATAGCATGAAAGACCCTCGGCTGCTGACTGAAATGACATCTAGCGGGTTTTTTTGGCTGGGCCAGTGGAAATGTTGGCACAATTGACCACAAGTAAAACTGAATGTAGAGTCCTGCTTATGGTGTGTGAACACTGTCAAAGAACATTAGCTGACATTTAGTCATTTACATTTAGTCATTTTGCAAACAGACACAGGAAGTGCTTGTAATACCAAGTTTCAATAATTGTTCAAATAAGTGCAAGCTAGAAAGGGAAGAAATAAATAAAGAGAAAGACTTTTTTTTAACATACATTGCATGTAACATTATCTGATGTTAGCTCTTTTTAAACATTTATGGACAATAAATTGAAAAATTGGAACAAACCCTTACTAATTGGAAATGTCAGTTTTTCCAAAGATGGATATAAGATATTTCTTTAAATCAAGACAGCCAGCTTCAGGTGAGGGACTTAAATGATGTTACTTAATGTTGCTTTATCGAAGTCATCACCTCACTGAAAAATCTGTATTTCTTATTAGATAATAAATTCTCTGTTTGGTTGTTATGATTGACAGCACAAAGAGAGAGAGGAGGATGAAGAGGTAGAGAAGGATAGAGAGCTGAATGTGTCAGGGATCTGGAAGGAGGACCCAATTGCAGTGAGTGTAACAAGGGTTTATTGACAAAACAGATCAATACAAAAGGGTTGTGAGGTGCACAGGTGATACCACAACAGGAACACAATAAACCGATAGCTAGGGAAGGCCACTGGAACAGCCTCAGACATCAACTGGCAGAATACTATAGCAGAGGCGGCAAGACCAGGCCGGGAGAGACCAGAGCAAGGCACCAGAGAGCTGAGCTCAGATACTTGTTGACCATAAACTCTGAAGCACCCCAGACACCAGGCAAGGGAACCAGTGGACAGGAACGTGGTAATGAGGAAACCAGGAGGAGGAGCTAAAGCAGCAGATGGCTGAGAAAAACAAACTAGGCCATGTGCTGACAAGACAGACACAAGAAACAAAAACACAAGACAACCAGAGTGTCAGGGCAAAACCCTGACAGATAATGCATGTAAAGCTGCTCGGGAAGATGGCTGAGAAAAACAAACTAGGCCATGTGCTGACAAGACAGACACAAGAAACAAAAACACAAGACAACCAGAGTGTCAGGGCAAAACCCTGACACTACCCCCCTCCCAACGGACGCCTCCTGGTGTCCAATTCCACCAAACTGATCATAGTTGCCAGATTGAAAGTGCAGGCAGCAGTGGGAGGGGAGGGGGTGTGGGGGGGCTTGAAGTCAGTCATAAGCAGTTAGAACTGGGCTGGAGCAGACTGTACAGGAGCATCTTCAGAGGTCATGACAGGGAGAGCAGTATACTCGGGGACAGCCTCCACAGGTGAAACATGACTAGCAGGAACATACTCTGAGGGACTCATCAGAAACAGCAGATAGCCAGTCTGGTATGATCTCAGTGGACGTAACCTCACTAGCAGGATCATCCTCTGAGGAACTCGTCAAAGCAGCAGATAGCCAGTCTGGTATGATCTCAGTGGGCGTAACCTCACTAGCAGGAACAGCCTCTGAGGAACTCGTCAAAGCAGCAGATAGATGATCTGGTATGATCTCAGTGAGTGTAACTTGACTAGCAGGAACAACCTCTGTGGGCTTAGCAAGACAGGATCAAGGACGGGACAAAACTAACAGGACAGCCTCTTCAGGTGGAACAACTAGTAGGAGCATCCTCCGAGGGACTCATCAGAAACAGCCGAGAGCTTGTCTGGTATGATCTCAGTGAGTATAACTTGACAAGACAGGAACACATCTCCATAGCCATGACCCAACTGGCAAGGATGGCCTCAGAGGACATAACAGGACAGGCACGAACATTTTATATGGCCATAATTTGACAGGTAGGAACACCATCTATGGCCATGACCCAACTGGCAGGAACGACCTCTGTAGGCGTGACAGGACAGGCAGGAACACTTTGTATGGCCTAGACATGACGGGTAGGAACAACATTTGAGGGCTTGACAAGACAGGAACATTCTCTATGGCCATGACCCAACTGGCGGCAACAACCTCTGTAGGCGTGACAGAACAGGCAGGAACACTTTGTATGGCCCAGACAGAATAGGTAGGGACAACCTCTGAATGCTGTTCAGTTGCTTTGTCACAATCTGTATTGTTAAAAGCGCTATATAAATAAAGGTGACTTGACTTGAAGGCATGATTTGACAGACAGGAATGGTCTCAATAAACTTGACTGGCAGGAACCACTTTGGATCTGACATAACAGGCAAGAACCAGCTCTATGGACTTGACACGACTTACAGGAACATCTGTGGACTTGACAGACAGGAACGATCTCAAAGGGCTTGACTTGACTAACAGGAACAACTTCTGTGGAC
>NW_015506492.1:272815-275281 GCF_001515645.1 Sinocyclocheilus grahami | reverse complement strand
CTAACACCACAACAAGACAAAACATAGCTCCACAGGAACACAAATTACTCCAAGACAGGCAAGAGAATAAACAAAAGGACTAAATATTATTATTATTAAAGTAACCAACACAAATAACTGAAAAAATGAACAAAAGATCAGGACTACAAGAACTAAATGAATACTAAATTAAAGGCAAAAGGTCAAAAACAGACCGCATCCAAAAACAAGGAGCAAGACAAAATACAAGAGACAAGACTAGGGCAAGACTAGAGCACAAGATCAAACCGACAGGAAGACAGGAACACATAATTAGCCATATCCACAGACAGAGACAACCACAGTGAGGGAAAGAATGACCACGAACCAGCAAAGACAATAGGGCACGGGGCACTATAAATAGGGAGGAAAACCACACAAGGAACAGGTGAGAGCAATTACACTAACAAGGACTCAATGAGGGCTAACAAGAGGGTGTGGTAATGAGGAAACCAGGAGGAGAAGCTAAAGCAGCAGATGGCTGAGAAAAACAAACAACTAGGCCATGTGCTGACAAGACAACATAGACACAAGAAACAAAAACACAAGACAACCAGAGTGTCAGGGCAAAACCCTGACAGAATGGATTTGTCAGAAAGAGAGAGAGAGAACCATAACCAGGTGAGAAAGTGTACAGGTACTCATAACCATATGTGACCCTGGACCAAAAAACAGTCATAAGGGTACATTTTTCAAAATGTAGGTTTATACATCATCTGAATAAATAATCTTTCCATTGATGTATGGTTTGTTAGGATAGGACAATATTTGGCTGAGATACAACTATTTGAAAATCTGGAATCTGAGGGTGCAAAAATATCTAAATATTGAGAAAATCATCTTAAAGTTGTCCAAATGAAGTTCTTAGCAATGCATATTACTAATCAAAAAATAAGTTTTGATATATTTACGGTAGGAAATTTACTAAATATCTTCATGGAACATGATCTTTATTTAATATCCTAATGATTTTTGGCATAAAAGAAAAATCAATAATTTTGACCCATACAATGTATTGTTGGTTATTGCTACAAATATACCCCAGCGACTTAACACTGCTTTTGTGCTCCAGGCTCATATATATGCCAAAGCAGTTTCATCTTTGTTCACATTCGTTATGGTGAATTATTAAAGGGGTCATATAATGCGATTTCAAGTTTTCCTTTCTCTTTGAAGTGTTACAAGCTCTTGGTGCATAAAGAAGATCTGTAAAGTTGCAAAGACTAAAGTCTCAAATCCAAAGAGATATTCTTTATAAAATTTAAGAGTCAGCCACGCCTTCCTAAAACGGCTCGTTCTAACACTTTACCCCTTGTTTCTGGAGAAAGCAGAATGAGAGCTGGCTCGCATTCCACAAGGTTGTAAATGTATCGGGTTACCATGAAACCAGGGTCTTGTTCGGCGTCCTGGGGTGTTACAAAGTATTTGTGAAATCTAGCTAACAAAATATATATTGTGTGTTGGAGTGGTCCAGATGCTACAACATACTTCTCTCTCATTTCTCCCAAAATGAAATGATAAATAGCATTTCACAAGAGATCACAGAAGACATCATCAAGCAAATGAAGATCTCAAAGATGTACTCTGATGAAGCTAGAGACAGACGCTCTGAGCAGCTTGCTTTCTGTGTGCGTTTTGTTACACAAGAAGGTACAGTGCAAGAGTGTTTCCTTGGGCTGCAGAAACTACAGAACTCTGATGCACAGTCCATTGCAGATGCGATAGAGGAAGTGCTACAGATGCACAGTTTGGGTGATCTTATGTGTGTAGCGCAAGCCTACGATGGTGCGTCTTTCATGAGTGGAGCAGTGGGGGGTGTCCAAGCCCACTTCAGAGAGCGACACCCTGAAGCAGTTTATGTGCACTGCTATGCACATGAGCTCAACCTTGTCCTATGCCACACATGCAAAGCTATACCTGAAACTACTGCATTCTTTGAATTACTGGAGAATGTGTACACATTTTTCATCAGTTCCCTTGTGAATCACTACAAGTTTGTAGAAATCCAGAAACAACTTGGATTAAATCCATCTGAATTTGTACAGCTCTCCACAACAAGATGAGCATGCCAACTGAAGTCTGTCAATGCAGTCCTGAACATCCTTCCTGCCATTTTAACATATCTCAGGACCATAAACACATCCATGGCCCTAGGGATCAAGTCATAGCTCTGCAAGCCGAAGACACTCTACATGCTGGGGATGGTTTCCAAACTCCTTGGCATAACTGAAGGGCTACACCGGTACCTGCAAGGGGAAGTTTGGGCTTGGGCAAAGCAGTTCAGTACAAGATGGCAGTCCTTCAAGTGTTGAAAGAGCTCCGCACAGTCTCTGGTGATGAAGATGTGTTCAACAGGGCCATGGCCTTATGTGAAGCAAACAACATCCAGCTATTTTTTTTTCTTCTTGTGGACTATATGTAAACATATTTTATGTAAAATATCTTACT
>NW_015506492.1:267265-268496 GCF_001515645.1 Sinocyclocheilus grahami | reverse complement strand
TATTAATAAACTGTTATGTGGACTCTCCCCAACCTTAAATCTTAAACCTTAAATGTATTTACCTCACCAATAGTCTGTTTGCTTATTTATAATCAGATTAAATGCCATTAGTTAAATAAAGTAGGCTTTTTGTGTGATGGTAGTGCAAGGACAGAGAGAGGAAAATGGAGAGAGAAAGGACAGAGAGAGGAAAATGGAGAGAGAAAGGACAGAGAGAGAGAGAACAAGAGCAAGAAGAACCAGGTGAGAAAGTGGACAGATACTGAAGATTGTAGAAGTGGAAAAACAGAGGCAGAGGGGCAAACCCATTCAATCTGCAGTATAATTTTACATGCATTTTATGGATGCTATGTGTTTTCCCCCCATATTAAATGCTTTCCAGAAGTATACGTACAACATAACTATTTTATAAACAGTATAATTGTAACAAAAATAATTATATATTGTTGTAAAGTTAAATTAATAACACCTTTGCAAAGCACTGTCTGGATGTCACTTTATCATAAGGGGCTAAAAATATTATCATAGATATTGTATACACCTGTGTTTTGATTTAGCATCTATTTTGTCACACAGATTCAGCTAGGAAAGAATCAGTGATGAAAGGGGAAGAACAGGCATCACAGCAAGGGACAGCAATTGGTGATCTAGGGACTCCAGAAAGTGGCCCAAGGCAGGTCCATCTCCTACAGTACCCCGTCAGCAAAGAGCCTTTAACAAGACTTGGTTTGAGCCATTTAAATGGTTGGAGTACTCTGTAGTGTGAAACTCTGCATTTTGCTTCACTTGTCATCTGTATGGAAGGCTGAACATTCGCACCAATAAAGATGCCCTCAGTGACTCCGGGTTTTCAAATTGGAAGAGGCCTTTGGAATCCTTTCGGGAGCATGAGAAGTGTTCCCACCATACGTTCACCATGACATGTTGGCAGAGTTCTAAAAGCTCGAAAACTCAAGGGGATGTAATTGAGCAGCTGAAAATGGCTAGTGCAGCAGAGATATCAGAAAGGCGCCAATACCTTCACCGCATTGTGGCAGTAACCACCTTTTTAGGAAAGCAAGGCATCCCATTCCGTGGGCATGATGAGCAGGAGTCTAGCCAAAATCAAGGCAACTTTATTGAATATATGAAGCTCCTCAAACAATTTGACCCATTTTTACAAAAATATACTCCCCCTTCTCATACCACATTGTAGCTAATCAGCTCATGGGAAATATGAATAATTAACCAT
>NW_015506492.1:264314-265514 GCF_001515645.1 Sinocyclocheilus grahami | reverse complement strand
AAGTACAATACTCAAGTAAATGTACTTAGTTACTGTCCGCCTTCTGACGACATGAGGGTGAGTAATTAATGACAGAATTTTCATATTTGAGTGGACTATCCCTTTAAGCAATATTTCTGTAAAATATAGCAAACAAATGTCTCTATACTCAGTGAAATACCTTAGAGCTGACTGAAACTCTGATAGTCTCTCTCTTGCTTGGAGAGAGACTGTGTCTTGGCAGGGATCAATGTCAGTAGAGGCAGTTGGTTACCTCGGGCCCGGACCTTCTGCCACACCCCGGCACGCTGACCTCTCCTCCATCTCCTTAATGTTGCATTTCCCTTCCTACACTCTCTTGGCAATTCCAGTGAAATTCAATCACCATATTGCCTCAGCTGTCAGAGCTGTTCCTGGCTGTAGCGATCCGGTGTGCTCTCCTGTTGTTAAGATCTGTGTTGTGGCTGGTAGCAACAATAAGCAACAAACCATGCAGCAATATTAAAATGTCTGCTCCTGTTCACATTGATTGCTGGTTGTCGATGTAGACCAGCCCAGGGGTATTCAATCCTTCAAGGCCAACATCCTACAGATTTCTTCTCCATCACAGTGCGTTGGACAGACCAGAGGTGGAAGAGGATAGCAGGAGAAGTAATAGGCAGTTTCATGTATCATTTGTTGGATCCTCATAGTTTTCCTCCCTGTAAACAAATAATAAACAATTGATTTTTAGCACCTTGCCACACACAACTAGGAAAATAATACTAAAGGAAGTTGGTCACTCTTACGGTGGTTGGCCTGATGTTTTAGGTGTTTCCTCAATGGGAGACTGAGAAATAAAACAACTAATTCCAGTTAAATTCTGAAAATGTGTGAAGGCTGTTCTTGAATGTACATCAAAACAGACAAAAATTATTTAGAAACCTGAACAAAAGCCTATTAGTACTAATAAACAGATTACAATTACACTAGTTTGCCACACACAAAAAAACAGCAGCACAATATATGACATTGTGGTATAAGGCCTCATAATAAATGATAAATAAATTAATTAGTAAATGGCATCATATAAATCGAGGCAGAGTTTGAAAACTTACCTTATATCTTTTATCACCTGCAAAACATTAAACTATAAATGTAATTTCTTTTGTAATGTAAAAAAACAAACATAGGAACTGTAGTGCAATAAGCATAAAAACATAGCAATATAAAATAAAAAAA
>NW_015506492.1:262354-264304 GCF_001515645.1 Sinocyclocheilus grahami | reverse complement strand
TGTAGTGCAATAAGCATAAAAACATAGCAATATAAAATAAAAAAAATTTTTTTTTTTGCTTTTCCATAAAATTGCTAAAAGTGAGTTTAATTTAATTTAAAAAAAAATTGTATCCACTCACCATTATTGACTGTCTGAGCTTCTGAGTGTGCCCTTCTGTATAATGCTGCTATAACAGCTGCACATATGACAGGGGGACATAAAGCTACAAGACAGTATCTTTTCCTTTTCTGTACACATCTGACATCTTTTACAGGACTCCCGTCTTCAACTTTAATGCCATTTCTGGCTGCACAGCTTAGAAAAAATGGCAATACTGAATAAACAACAAAAATGCAAACAAGACATAGCACAAAAAAACTTTACCTACTCTGTCCATTTGGTGCAGTTCAGCCCAGATGGAGAATAAAACCCAGGAGCACAGTGCACACATTCTGTATCTGATGTTTTTGTTCCTTCAAGCAGACAGAGAGTAAGCATTTTCTAAAATAACCTTAAACTGTAGGAAGATTCATAGACTTCAAATTATGTGGGGAAAAATATACATAGGTTTTGAGCATTCAGAAACAGTACCTGATGTTTTTGTTTCTTGTCCTCGTTTACAAACACGGTGTTTTTCAGCATGACGGCACTGTGAATCGGAGTAATCAATGCAGTAATATCCATCAAGTACATCACAGATGGTGTTTTGTATTCTAGTGCATTTACTCTGGATGTAAAGGCCTTGACCTAAGAGCACATATAGCAACACGTTTACATAGACAATAATGTAAAATTACAAATTTTGAAGATAAAAAATAAAAATAAAACCATACTTTCAGCACAGTGTTTGCATGGAAAGCATTTATCAAGACCATTGGGTTGACTCATGAATGTTCCTGGAGCGCAGGGTATACATGTGGTACTGAAATCACCAGTGCAGTGACGGTACACCACTGACCCTGCAAAAAACTAATATTAACACACAACACTAAGGTGACCAAGCAATTCAAGGATCTCCTGGACTAAAAGTTTATGAGTCCATCTCCCTGGACCAATAGAAGGCTATACCATAGTGCCCCTCCTTGTCACAAACATCAAGTGATGATGTTTTACCCGAGAGATATAAAATGTAAGTTCTGAGATGTACAGAGGGTGTAGTGGGAGGTACAGGCTACTGAAGAGGAGACGAGAGGGTATAAGGTAACATTATCTGGAAAGAGTGCAGATCTGCACCCAAAGGTAATTACACACAAATGGTGTATATGAATTTTGAATTACTTTGGTTATGATTGTATTTAAAGAGTTTAGTATGTATAAAATGTTATAGGTGATTTAGTAGTATTTTGTATATTGCACACAATACGCAGCATTGTTTCTCATTGTTTGTACTTTACATTACTGGTTAGTTAACCTACCCACATTACACATTGGACAACATTCTTCATCAGCAGATTTATATTCACTTGGACCGCATGTATTTCCATATGTAAGAAAAGAACAAATACCTGCGAAGATAAAAATAAGTTACACAACGTTGTACCAGAGAGCTACTCTGGGCATTCGCAATGTTTTGTAATTATTGTTGTTAATTGTTTCAAATATGACCAGGTGATCGTCTCGAACAGAACACAATCGTGTACTGACCATCACCTTACCAAATATGCTCAAAAGACTCGCTTTCATGTTCAGTCTTTCCACCATTTTGTTGCTAGTTTCTGATGACGACATCTTATGACGCTCTCGCTGGCTGGTAGACTGAAGGCGCTTCTTCAATATCCCGAAAACATTCATGTATGTAGTCTTAGCATCAAATACCGTATTTGTAAATTTGACATATTCAATAAATGCAATACATCATACATTCAAACATTTCGAGGTAAAGCGAAAACAAAAGTGAGCGTACAGGGTGTGGTGCTTCTTCTTCTTCTTCTTCTTCTTCTTCTTCTTCGTTTTATGGCGGGTGGCATC
>NW_015506492.1:261087-261783 GCF_001515645.1 Sinocyclocheilus grahami | reverse complement strand
TCAAATTATGAAGTCTGAAAAGAGTTTCATATATTTCATTAACTACATATATGTCTTGCCTACCCCGGGATGAAAATGACTGTAACGATAATAACACTGAACTTAAATCTGAGCACAGAATAATTTGTTCTACCCAGTGCAGAGCTGTTGCAATTGCTATTAACTCAACTGTATAAACTGCCAGGTGATCTGATGTTCTCCTATTGATAGATACTTGTAAAGATGGAATGGTAAATGCATATGCTGTTCTTCCTGTAGGATCTTTGGATCCGTCTGTATATATTGCTACATAATTCTGATACAATGTTTGAATCCTATCCTCCACCAACACTGGCAGATTTCCTGTATCTTTAAATAGATTACTATTTTCCAGTAGATATAAATCAACGGATACTGAGAGAAATAACCATGGAGGAGTTACTGTTAATGGAACTGTAGGAATGTATGTTTCCTGATCTAATCCCATTTTTCTTGCTATATCCACGGAGATCCATGCAAAACATTTACTCTTAGCTCTCTCACTCTCCCAACATAGGAGAAGTACCTTGGTGGTTGGGTTTCCAGCCTCCGTATGTACTTTTAAATTTGCCCAATAATTCATCATTAGCTGTTCAAGTCGGGGTTCTTCTTCTAATAACGTTTTATGGCGGGTGCAAACCAACTTCTGGTGCATTTACCGCCACCAACTGGACTGGA
>NW_015506492.1:259242-259766 GCF_001515645.1 Sinocyclocheilus grahami | reverse complement strand
ACAAAAACTTCGCCAACTATGCCTCTTTGCACTACGCATTGTTTCACTAACTTTAGCGTGTGCTTTCTTATATACAATAAAATTCTGAAAGCTATTGAGTTCTTCTTAATACTCTGAGAGCTTTATTCCTCTCTTTCACTGCTCTAGCACAATCACCTGTCCACCAAGGGACTGCTTTCCTCTCCATCTTTCCTTTACTTTTAGAAATGGACTGATTTGCAGCTTCTATTAAAGTTGTTCTAATATTTTCCTCAACCCTCTCAATATCTTTATTTAAATCTATTTTACATAGCTCCTTTTCACAAATATATGTAAATAATTCCCATTTTGCACTACTAAATATCCATCTCCCTGTCATTTCACCTTTCCTCTTATTCTTTTCCAGTGGTAGTTGACAAAACACTGGAAAATGATCACTACCTATTGCTGTGTCTTCTAGCACATCCCACTCACATCTTCCACCTAGATTTCTAGACACGAATGTTAAATCTAATACTGAAGTGTTCCCAGTGCGCACATCTATT
>NW_015506492.1:254921-256599 GCF_001515645.1 Sinocyclocheilus grahami | reverse complement strand
TGATAGACTCGCTGTCTAGCCTTACTCCCTCACGAGTTACCTGCAGCCTCCGAACACCCTTCACACTTCCTCCCTTTAAGTTTGCCTTGATTTCGTCCATAGTAATGCTGACTGGCACTCCCCAGATCACTCCTTTACACCATTTTGTTCCTCTTTCAATATAATTTACCCTCACCACTTTATTCCTCCCTATTTCTTTCATCCTACCAGCCCACTGTCTATGTTCCTCGCTTCTACAAACAATCAACAAATTGCCATCTCTCAACACCTTTGCCATATTAATATCACGACCTGATTTTTTAAAATGGTTGTTAACTTTACCGGACTCATTGACAAATTTCCCTTGCCGTATCTGCTAAAATCAGAATCAGAATCAGAATCAGAATGAGCTTTATTGCCAGGTATGTTTACACATACGAGGAATTTGTTTTCGTGACAGAAGCTTCCACAGTGTAACAGAATGACAGTGACATAACAAAAAAACACAGATAATAAAAATAAAAATAGAACAAGTAAATAAGGAATAAAAATATATAAATTGACAATTGTGTGTGCATGTATATTACAATAGACATTTTTTTTTAAAAAAATTTTTATGTACAGGTACTGTATATTATTATGCAAATTAGAGGTGTAGGCTGAGTATGAGTGTTAGATAAATAAGTGTATGAGTGAATAAATAGTGTGTGTTCCACAGTTATTGTTAAGTGTTCATGAGATGGATTGCCTGAGGGAAGAAACTGTTCCTGTGTCTGGTCGTTCTGGTGCTCAGAGCTCTGTAGCGTCGACCAGATGGCAACAGTTCAAAGAGGGAGTGTGCTGGATGTGTGGGGTCCAGAGTGATTCTGCCAGCCCTTTTGCTCACTCTGGATAAGTACAGTTCTTGGAGAGAAGGGAGGGTTGTACCAATGATTCGCTCAGCAGTCCGGACTACCCTCTGAAGTCTTCTGAGGTCAGATTTGGTAGCTGAGCTGAACCAGACAGTTATTGAAGTGCAGAGGACAGATTCAATGATAGCAGAGTAGAACTGTTTCAGCAGCTCCTGTGGCAGGGTGAACTTCCTCAGCTGGCGAAGGAAGTACAACCTCTGCTGGGCCTTTTTCACAATGGAGGCAATGTGAGTGTCCCCCTTCAGGTCCTGAGAGATTGTGGTGCCCAGGAATCTGAATGACTCCACTGCAGTCACAGTGCTGTCCATGATGGTGAGTGGGGGGAGTGCAGAGGGGTTTCTCCTGAAGTCCACGGTCATCTCCACAGTTTTTAGCGTGTTGAGCGCCAGGTTGTTGAGACTGCACCAGACAGCCAGCTGCTCGACCTCCTGTCTGTAAGCAGATAAGCAGCCTTCCTGAATGAGGCCGATGAGTGTGGTGTCGTCTGCAAACTTCAGGAGCTTGACAGAGGGGTCTTTAGAGGTTTAGAGGTGGGTGTACAGGGAGAAGAGCAGTGGAGAGAGAACACAACCCTGAGGAGCTCCAGTGCTGATCGTACGGGTGCTGGATGTGTATTTTCCCAGCCTCACTAGCTGCTGTCTGTCTGTCAGGAAGCTGTTGATCCACTGATAGACGGAGGTGGGCACGGAGAGCTGAGATAGTTTGGGCAGGAGGAGGTTTGAGATGATAGTGTTAAAGGCCGAGCTGAAGTCCACGAACAGGATCCTCACATAAGTCCCTGGTCTGTC
>NW_015506492.1:249736-254582 GCF_001515645.1 Sinocyclocheilus grahami | reverse complement strand
TGACAAAATTCCCTTCTCCTCCGCAAATCTCAATATAATTTTGAAGTCGCCATCTGCCTTCTCTCTTTCCTCGTTTCCTTCTCCAACACCTCCACTGCCTCTTATTTTCTTCGACTTGACTCCTGCTAAATCATCTCCTCTCTTTTCCTTCATTCTCACACTTCCTTGGCTTATATCCATACTATTGTCATCTCCTATTTCCGACTCTCCCCACTCTGGTCCATTCAGAGCATAGTTGTGCCGACCCGCCACAACTTTCTTCCATTCACTATTCTTTTTCATTTTAGTAAAGCCTCGTATTCGACTGTCAACAGACAATCGTGTCTTTTTCTCAGGATCATCTGACGGATCACATTTCTTGGTTTGATGTCCCGATGAAGTTTTCACCATATAAGAAAACACTTCTGAACACACAAATGTTATTTTAACACACAAATGTTTTGATTTTCACCATAATTTGGATGAATATTCAACATGTACAATATTTATATCAATATCACTTCATCTATATCACGAAGTTTTGATAATTATATTCCAAACATTGTTTTCATAACGCGAGGTGCAACGTGATGTAAACAAACAACGCTTCATACACAATCGTTCATTTGGCATCTTATGTCAGACCTTTCAGACATAATTGCATTACACTGACTCGTTCACCAGTAGTGGTATGTAACATATTTTATGTTCACCTGCGAATTCACCTGCTGTTAAATGGGTGGTTCAGTGGTTTTTTTCTAGGCTTGATTGTGTTTATGGGGTGCAGTCTAACATGTGTTAAGAGAATTCAGTTTAAATAAACACCTCTCTGAATGATCAGGCTAGTGCTGCTCTATCATTCTCACGTGCTTTAAGCCTTTTCAGTTTAAACATTAAAAGCGTTTTAAGCCATTCAAAAGTGAGCCGAAAGAGATTTCAATGCAGTAATTGCGCGCTGTGACAGATTGTTTCTTTGCACACACACACACACATGCTAAAAGCGCTCGGCTCGGACTGCACGCGAGTACCAAAGTACCAAACCGAGTCCTCTTTCTAGTCTGCTTGAGCAAATGCACAGCATATTATGTTAATGTGTGTTTTGAGAGTATACATGCAAACGCGATTTGTTTCTGACCCGATCTTCAGCCCAAACCAGAGCCGGTTCACGACTTCTTCCACCTGTAACGGCAGTACTGCTCGGTCCCCTCGCCGTATCGGCTAAAATGCATAAGCATTTGCACTTATTATGGGCTCAACAGTCCTTTCAAGTTTGCCTTCCTCCATTTAAACAAGTGTGTGTTCAAAAAATAAAGAAATGCTTATATTAATTTACTAGCCAGCGGAGTGAACCAACAACGTCACACGCGGTGGTACTGCAAGATGGAGGTGCCCTTGCTCCAAAAGCTATAACAAAACATCCTTTTTTCTTTAAAACGGTTACATTAATAGTGTTTGTTATATATTTTTTTAACCCCTTCAGACCTGGCGTCCATTGGAATGGACATTACATATTTCTGGGTCTAAACCAATAAAAAATCTCTGATTTCATTGTTTGAATAATGCTTTTTACTGATTGGTTCCTGATTATCCAATCACAATGGAGAAATTACTTTTAACTTGATCTGAGAGAGCTTCAGACATCAGACAAGACAAGCATGGCTCTGAAGCTCGAGAGAGGGAGGAGTAAGTGCCTATTTTTCATTAAAAAATTTAATTTATGTTCATGCTAGCCTAATACATTTTCTCTCAGCATAATTTTAACAATTTCAAGTGTTAATATTTCAAGTTATTTTGAAAATATTTCATTTTATTTCATTAAGTTTTCAAAGTTTAATGTCCATCCCAATGGACATCAGGAGTCAATAGATACTAGCCAGCACTCAGTTCATACAAAGAAACAAAATACCTATAAGCATTTCATAGCTAAACTATGACTTCACAATTGATTTATTTTATGTATATAACCTGTTTTTCACACAATCTTCCATTAGAGTATAAAGTCATAGACTTCCTTGAACACCTTGTAAATGGAGAGTTATCCGATCTTGACTGCTTGGATTCAGGAAATGAGGCAGATGAAAACGAGAGTAAGTGTAGATGTTGAGAGTATAGTACAAAGTGTTATGCCTTATATAATATGTAAATTGCAGAAAATGCATATGAGGTCACGAGTGAGAACATGGAAAAAGAGTTATAGATGTTTTGTTATTGGATAGGACGAGGGACAGAGATAAGGGACAGTGGAGATGCATGCATGCTTGAAGAACTTGAGGTGGCAGCTGAGGTTGAGGTAGAAGAAAGTGTAGTGACAGAGAATCAGGAGGAGATTACAGTGAACAGAGAGGAAGATGATCATGAGCAGATGACAATAACCAGGAAGCATGAGATTAAGTGGCGCCATAGGCCATTCACCACAATCATCGATACTTCCTTTCAGAATCATCTGATTTATGACAGACATCCCATGAGCCCATACGAATACTTCAAACAGTATGTATGTGTCTGACAGCACCAACATCTATGCCATGCAAAGTGGCACACTAGGTTTCAAACCCACCAGTTCAGGGGAAATCAGAACCCTCATTGGTCTCCACCTTGCTATGGGCGTGATGAAAATGCCAAGAGTCTCCATGTACTAGGAAGCCAGGATGGACATTGGTATTTTTTGAAACACCATGTGCCGTGACAGATTCTTCCAGCTTCGGTCACATTTGCATTTGGTCAACAATTTGGAGAGGCCGGATCCATTAACCCGGTGCAGCACTCAGGTCCAATAATGGTGCATGCTCCCCCTTGCGTTGCAAGAATGTAATCCAAGGCCATGCGCAGAAGATGCTTGGAGCTTCCACTAGAGGAAAACCTTTGTGTTGATGAACAAATGGTGCCATTTCGTGGATCTCTCTCTGTCAAGCAATACGTAAAAGGCAAGCCACACCCTTGGGGGTGATCCCCACAACTGAAAAAGGTGGTCTCGCGACTCCTTTGTGGTCAGATAGTGAATTCAAATCACTGTTAGGAGTGCAAATGAACCTAATAGTCACTGAGAAAGTTAGACAAGAAATATGAGACTCAGAAATATGAGATACATCCTGACAAGACTTGGTCTGTAGATGAGTGTAAAAAGGTACTAGGAGTATGTATACGCAAGAACAATGTGAAAGGCATTATCTGCTGCCACAGAGAATTTGGTTTAGCGCTAGCTACACAACAGTCTCAGCGTAACTTAAAGCTAGAGGAACAGAACAAAGAGCTCCGTGCTAGAGTATCCTCTTTGACTAAGAAAATGAACCGCAACAAAGCTGCAGAAAAAACTGATGTGGAAGTTAGTCAGCCTGATAACAATTATCCTGACTTACAAGCTTTCTTTGAAACAGATGTAGCCATCCAATCAGTAACTGATGTGCCTGTAGATTCAGTGAAGGTATGTGGCGCAACAAGAAGATCTCAGGGAATTGAGGGAATTGAAAGTGTACCTCCCAACTCTTCTGTTGTCCAAGTACAAGCTTTTGCCAAAGCACTAGGACCTAAAGATATAGAGAGACTCTCCCAGAGCTTACCCTCAGCACGCACAAATTTTTCTGAATTTAGAAGAGCATTGATCAGCAAAATGCGTCTCTACGACATGTCGTTAGCAGAAGTCACACAGCTGATGTCACAAATTCTAACTGAATCTGAATTCAACAGTTTTGAGTCTGCTGTTACTTCTAAACTACAACATGCCAGTAAACGCGTTTTGAGAGAAGGTGTTTTGAATATTCTAAAGAATATCATGGGACCCAAAATAGACTGGTCCAGAATCACTAACTGTGTGCAAAGGAAAGAAGAAACTGTGAGTGAATACACTGAAAGGTTTTGTCAGTCAGCTGCAGCATACAGTAGAATAGCGGACACTCCAGAGAAGGTACTGGATCATAAAGGACCACTAGTTCGAGCATGGTTTGATGGCCTTTTATCAGAGTACAGATCTGCTTTGCCATTCTTAGATCTAACCTGGTCCACTGGAAGTTTGCAAAACAACTTGGACAGGTTAGCTACATGGGAAAGAGACTCTGATGTTAAAGCCAGAGTAAAGATTGCAGCAGTATCCTTTCAGGTCAACACAGAGAACCGACAGAAACGTAAAAATCCTAAGAGGGAGGGCAGTTGTCATTTCTGTGGTAAACCTGGACACTGGATGAAAGAGTGTAGGAAAAGCAAGAAGACATTAGGAGAAATGAACAGCTTTACTCAGCTCCTACTCAGTCTACTTACTACTCTGAAGCAGCCCCTCCCCACTTCAACGAACTGTTGGAGGAGCTTGCTCAGGTGTTAACTGTTAAGGCTGTGAGTGCTTAATTTCCCCTGTAATCCATCACAATGACAAAATTATTTTTGTGAAAGGTAGCATACAAGAGAAAGAGATTGACTTTTTGCTTGAAACAGGTGCAGTAATTACAGTAAATCCTACAAAATTGGCTAACAGACAGTGTCAGACTAGCGCAGTGTCCGCACTAATGAATCAAGCAAAAGTCACTTCTGTCACCTCCTCTCGTTGGGGAAATTGGTTAACAACCCTCACAGCCACGAACATTGTTTTACAGCGTGCGTCAGTCATGAACCCATCCTCATGTATGATGTCTGCAATGACTGAAGTTGTGTTAGAGGATGAAGGAGAAATGACTCATGATTGTGTTATGCTTACATACGCACCTACGAGTGAAGTAACAAACTCCCATAGAGAATGCAGAATTGGAGTTGTTTGTTGCATGATAAAGTCATTCAGAAACAAACCGTTAGAGCCTAAGTGGCACGGACCACATCAAGTGATGTTGATTACAGCAGCTGCAGTGTTGTGTCAGGGAAGGAAAACCTGGACTCATGTTTCACA
>NW_015506492.1:247887-249641 GCF_001515645.1 Sinocyclocheilus grahami | reverse complement strand
CCCGAAAAAAAAAAAAATAATAATAATAAAAAATAAAATAAAATAAAAATAAAATAAATAAATACAATTTAAAAAAATAATAATTAAATACACAACGCAGAGAATCACATACGGGAACTTCAGTCATCCATCAACAAGATCAAGATTGCCATACTAGTAATCATCATGGACGTCGCACAAAGTATAGACTCCAGAAACAATGTATTCTTAGAGCTGAAGAATATGTCAAGAAATGCCTTGTTTGCTGGAAAGAACGTTTGCATGCCACATCCACTTTCGGTAGGAGTAGGAATCCCATGGGTAGCACACCCCATTTCTGACTGTGATACTTGCACTCTATTTGGTGTGGTCACTAATGTCATGACGTGACTGCTCCTCCAGCCTCACCATGTTGCACACGAACACAGAAGATGGCTGCATTCCAGGACTCACTTGTACACAAACAATGGTGGTCAAGAACTCTTGG
Source organism: Sinocyclocheilus grahami (assembly GCF_001515645.1). Taxonomy (NCBI): domain Eukaryota; kingdom Metazoa; phylum Chordata; class Actinopteri; order Cypriniformes; family Cyprinidae; genus Sinocyclocheilus; species Sinocyclocheilus grahami. The sequence goes on along the minus strand of NW_015506492.1, from coordinate 249,175 downwards.
AACATTAATCACGTTTTATGGTGTCATGCAGGCCCTGGATCAAGTTAGAAGCTTATCGAATTCTGTACAGAAACTGGCCAACGATACGGCTTTGGCCTTGGGTAACATCACGAACAATCTCGCTTCACACAAGATAATGATCTTACAGAGCAGAGTGGCCTTGGATTACATTCTTGCAACGCAAGGGGGAGCATGCACCATTATCGGACCTGAGTGCTGCACCGGGTTAATGGATCCAACTGAGAACTTGAACAAAATCCATGATGAAGCTGTAAGCCGTGATGGTAAGGTCGCACTGGTCAAATGGTTTGACAGCAGATCAGTGGTCATGGCCTCCAACTTTGTTGGTGTCGGCACAATGGATGAAGTGCAGCGGTGGGATAAAAAGCAGGGAAGACACCAAGAAGGTGTCCCGTCCGGAGGTGGTTAAGCTGTACAATGAAGCAATGGGAGGTGTTGACCTGCTCAATCAACTTGTTAGTCTGTACCGCACAGAAATTCGGTCAAGAGAGTCGACCCTGAGAATGATTACACATGCTTTTGATCTAGCTGTGGTCAACAGTTGGTTAGAGTACAGGCTGGATGCCAAGAGGGCCAATCTCCAGACAAAAGACACCCTGAATCTCCTCCATTTCAAGATGAATGTGGCCCAGTGTCTGGTGAGTGTCCATAAACCAGTGGCAGCAAAGCATGGAAGACCCAGTATGTCTCCAGAACCACAACTGCATGCCCACAGACCACGAGTTCAGGATACAAGGCCTCTACCTGAAGTGGAGTATGATATGGTTGACCACATGCCGAATTATGATGAGAAGACAGAGGCCACCAAATGCACGAGGCCATACTGCACAGGGAAAACACATGCATTCTGTGACAAATGCAACATCCACCTTTGATTTGTGCCACACAGAAACTGCTTCAAGGCTGCTCATCGCAAATGAGAGAATATATGGGAATATCTAGCAGATGTATTTTTGTTAATTTCCATTTGTTCGTAATTGTGTGATCTCTTATTAGCTTACAATGTTAAAAGTTAGCAATGCGTTTGGAAGTTCCATGATAACTGAATGCAAAACTGATTTCTTGGGGTTACATTGCCCACAATCATCCAACCCATTCAATCCGCCAACCTTTTTTAATCTAAGATTTCATGGCATTTTACGTTCATTTAGTCATGGCGTCCATTGTAATGGACATTAAAAAATACCAATAAAAATATGAGTTATCAAAAAAGTTTTTCCCCCCTTTATTTCTATGCTGGAAGGGAGTAAAAATCAACTGGGAAATT
>NW_015506492.1:245962-247285 GCF_001515645.1 Sinocyclocheilus grahami | reverse complement strand
GTTCAGGATGCAAGGCCTCTACCTGAAGTGCAGTATGATATGGTTGACCACATGCCGAATTATGATGAGAAGACAGAGGCCACCAGATGCAAGAGGCCATACTGCACAGGGAAAACACATGTATTCTGTGACAAATGCAACATCCACCTTTGCTTTGTGCCACACAGAAACTGCTTCAAGGCTGCTCATCGCAAATGAGAGAATATATGGGAATATCTAGCAGATGTATTTTTGTTAATTTCCATTTGTTCGTAATTGTGTGATCTCTTATTAGCTTACAATGTTAAAAGTTAGCAAAGCGTTTGGAAGTTCCATGATAACTGAATGCAAAACTGATTTCTTGGGGTTACATTGCCCACAATCATCCAACCCATTCAATCCTATGTTAAAAACATGGCCTTTCTTAATGCATTTTACGTTCATTTAGTCGTGGCGTCCATTGTAATGGACATGAAAAAATACCAATAAAAACGAGTTATCAAAAATGTTTTTTTCCCCGTTTATTTCTATGCTGGAAGGGAGTAAAAATCAACTGGGAAATTTTTTTTTTGCTCAGCAGAAAAAAAATCAGGTCTGAAAGGGTTAATTAAAGTGGAAATCAATTTACTAAATACTAAGGCCCAATCCCAGTTCTATTTTATACCCCTTCCCCTACCCCTCCCCCTTCCCCTTGTCCCTTGAAACAGAGTGTCATGGGGTAGGGGTGAAAATATTCCCCTAAGAATTGGGACACCACTACTATACGTCACACGTCATCATATGTCGTCTAGCTCCTACAATACACACACATACTGGTGTGCATTAGAGCCTTTAATTACCGTTCTATATTAATGCGCTGCTTACTGACACACACACATACACACACACACACATATATATATATATATCGGAGATCGCGCAGCTCACACATTCAGGAGAAAAGTAACTTGTCAACACTGCCCCACGACTTTTATTAATAACAGTTTAAATACTGAATCGATACATTATATTTTCCAGCGACGAGAGGATACAATCGCTGTTTTTTTTTCTCAAGTAAACTCACTCTAAAAAGAGAAACGCACAGACGCGCATACACACAACTTTCATCTCTCTCTCTCTCTCTCTCTCTCGAATTGGCAATATTTGAGAAAAGGTTTTCGCGATTTCTAATTGTTGGGGGACTAGCCCCCCTCAATGTCTACGGTGGTTATCGCCCTGATCAGACATGAAAATATGTTGTCTATAATGTCTATGTTTATAATGATATGACGTTAGAATAGCAAATATTAGCATATTACATTTGTGTCTTTTTGTTCTCTCGGGCAGCCATGTTGCCGCTGAAGC
>NW_015506492.1:244908-245606 GCF_001515645.1 Sinocyclocheilus grahami | reverse complement strand
TGAAAATATTCCCCTAAGAATTGGGACACCACTACTATACGTCACACGTCATCATATGTCGTCTAGCTCCTACAATACACACACATACTGGTGTGCATTAGAGCCTTTAATTACCGTTCTATATTAATGCGCTGCTTACTGACACACACACATACACACACACACACATATATATATATATATCGGAGATCGCGCAGCTCACACATTCAGGAGAAAAGTAACTTGTCAACACTGCCCCACGACTTTTATTAATAACAGTTTAAATACTGAATCGATACATTATATTTTCCAGCGACGAGAGGATACAATCGCTGTTTTTTTTTCTCAAGTAAACTCACTCTAAAAAGAGAAACGCACAGACGCGCATACACACAACTTTCATCTCTCTCTCTCTCTCTCTCTGTCTCTCTCGAATTGGCAATATTTGAGAAAAGGGTTTCGCGATTACTAATTGTTGGGGGACTAGCCCCCCTCAATGTCTACGGTGGTTATCGCCCTGATCAGACATGAAAATATGTTGTCTATAATGTCTATGTTTATAATGATATGACGTTAGAATAGCAAATATTAGCATATTACATTTGTGTCTTTTTGTTCTCTCGGGCAGCCATGTTGCCGCTGAAGCCGGTTTATGCTGAGATAATTCATACCCCTTCGTTTGAAGTGTGGTCCCGAAAAATCTTCGTTTGAAGGGCTGT
>NW_015506492.1:244507-244898 GCF_001515645.1 Sinocyclocheilus grahami | reverse complement strand
ACCCCTTCACGTGAACGCGCGAAACGGAGGGGTAGGGGAAAGGGGAAGGGCTAAGGGGTAGAATTGGGATTGGGCCTAAATACCCATAAACAGCACGCAAAACGCTCACTGTCAACAGAAAACAATTTTAAAAAGGCGCCTCTCACTGCAAAAAACACATTCTGTCTGATCGGGGCCTAAAACCGGTGAAAGAGGCAGAGGAGGAGTAAACCAGTGATACAGCTCTTACGAAAATTATTATTAACAATGGTTTTACTACAGCAAAAGTGCAGTAACCATGGTTCCCTTTCAGTCGACGTCACGTCGGAGGACCGACGAATTGGGATCTCGCTTTGAGGGACCAATCTACTTAGAGTGTAAACTAAACGAGCCAATGCACATTGGCATGCGA
>NW_015506492.1:243643-244099 GCF_001515645.1 Sinocyclocheilus grahami | reverse complement strand
TCATGCTCCCATTGCGGGGGTATGACCATCTCGGAGTTGCGGACCGGACTCCGTTACCTGCAAGGGGGCGGAGTGCCCGTGCCACTGCCTAGATCTGGGGTTCCCTCTGGTGGCAGCCGGGGGCGTCCTTTTTCTGGCAGTGGGCGGACTAGTCTTACGGTCACGGTGAGGAATTCCCCTCCGGGGATGCCCAAGCCCGCCGGCACTTCGAAACCAGCGGAGCTCTCAAAAAGAGCAGGCTTCGAGGCTCCCCCTGACGATCAGATGTCGGTTGCAGCATCGTACGGTGAGCCAGAGCTTTTTGGAGAGGAAGATTCAGCTGCGCTGCTCTCCTCCGGTTCTGTAGCAATGCCTGAATCGGATCCAGAAATAATGGCTATGCTTTCCCGGGCCGCCGTAGGGGTAGGGCTCGAGTGAAGACTTTCACCGTGTCCCGAGCCCTCAAGGTTGCACGAT
>NW_015506492.1:242183-243211 GCF_001515645.1 Sinocyclocheilus grahami | reverse complement strand
GTCCACTATGGTGGTCCGGGAGTGCCATTTCTGGCTGTGACTGGCTGACATGCGTGAGACGGACATGACACGATTCTTGAACACCCCCGTGTCCCAGGCCGGCCTTTTGGCGACACGGTGGAGAACTTGCCCAGCGGTTCTCTGCTGACCAAAGCAGACTGAGGCCATCAGATACATCCTGCCCCAGCGTGCAGCTGCTGCCGTCGCCGAGGGCGGCCCCCCTGCCACCGCCAAAACAAGAGCAGGCAGTGGGCGGATCGGGAGGACGAACCAACGGACTACCCACGCACCCTCTGCTCGAACGCAGGTCAGTGTTACACACACCAGACCCCGCCTCGGACAGGCCACGAGACGCTCGGGCCGGGTCCCTGCGTTTTTCCTCGCTGCCCCACTGCGAGTACGCCTGTAGTTCCGTTGATGCCACTAGCGCGGAGTCTGGGAGCCTGGCTTGAGCTACCCAGCCCGTCTCGATGGCTCCTACCAACCGTCAGGCTTGGCTATGCGATTCAGTCGCCCGGCGTCCCCCCAAGTTCAGTGGCATCCGCTTCACAACAGTGAAGGCGGCCGATGGTCCTGTCTTGCGGGCGGAGGTCGCAGTCCTACTGGCGAAGGATGCGATAGAGCCGGTCCCTCCAGCCGAAATGAAGACGGGGTTTTACAGCTTCTACTTCATTGTACCCAAGAAAGGCGGTGGGTTACGACCAATCTTGGACCTGCGTGTCTTGAACCGGGCCCTTCACCGGGTTACCGTTCAAGATGTTGATGCAGGAACGCATCTTCGGGTGCTTCCGTCCCCGAGATTGGTTTGCAGCGGTCGACCTGAAGGACGCGTACTTCATGTGTCGACCCTTCCGCACCACAGACCATTGCTGTGGTTCGCGTCCGAAGGACGTTTGCCTCTCCAGAAACCTCTCACTCCCAGTTGTTCTTCGCCCTGACTGAGGGAACACTCGGCACGGACGCACTGGCACACAGCTGGCAGTGGGGCCTTCGCAAGTATACATTTCCCCCAGTGAGCCTTCTGGCAC
>NW_015506492.1:240409-241983 GCF_001515645.1 Sinocyclocheilus grahami | reverse complement strand
CTCAGCAAGGAGCACAGCCCTATTAAAAGCCATGCTCCATGTGCCACTTTTATACTTTGAGCACCTGCCCCTCCAAAGGTCTCTGCACAGTCCTGCTCTTTCACAGGCTTTCTTTGGGCTGCTCATTAGTAGCTTTAGTAGCTATAAGGCAACCATTCAGAATACCTTAGGTTCCAGAAGACCGTAGCAATCAGTGCTCAACACTGATTTTTAGTTCACAAACAAGATGGATTTACAGTAAATGATGTGTGTTTGAGAATATCTATCACTGGTAGAATCCAACTAGCAACCGGACATGAGCTGGTCAGCACAGAAACTATATGAAGTTTTGCCAGAAACTATTGTTACCATGGTGAATTTTTGTAAGGGTTGCAGTGGCTGCATTTATGGAAGGAGATAGGGTAACAGTAATCAGCAATATCTTGAAATGTCCGTTTGGTTTTTTCGAGGCAATTCAGCACAGGCTACGGCTGTCTCATGAAGTTAGGATGATGTCTAAGTGGAAAGCTAGTTTTACTAGTTTTTTGTGTGTGTGTGGCTAAGAGTTTCCCCCCAGGGTGGTGTACTGGCTCCATGGTTAGGCACAATCTGCCCCTCATTATAAAGAGAAGACAAGAAAATATTGGCCACCGGTGAGACAACAATTCAGAGAGAAACAGAGAGAGACAGGCTGTGAATGACCTGAGAGACAAGTCGCATAGAGCCTTCTTCTGTGGCAACACGCGAAGCTTCAATTGACATCCCTGTCAGAACCCTTTGTGTATTATGAATGTGAGGTCTACGTGTAAACAACCAAAAATTCACTCGATTGCACAAGCACTCAGGACAGACTCTGCAGGCAGAATGCTGCAAGAATAGCCAATAACACAAAATTAAAACACTAATTAAAAAATGCAGAGTTGACTGCCTAAGTCACATTCAAATAATTTTCATATAATTTGACATGAATGTGCAATGAAAATCTTCTATAGTATTTTATATATATATATATAGACTCTCTCCAGTAATCCAGTAAAGAATCTGTCTATCTATATGTCAGTGTGTCTTGTATTAATTGACTGGGTACAAGGCTAAATCTCACTAAATGCATGCTGTCATTATATACGAAGAGTCAGAGACAGAGTTGAGTGGAGAAAGCAAACATCAAACTGAGAGACACTGAGCCTGCTGTGTGGTGTAATTCTCCAAAAAAATTCTCTAACATCATGACACTTACATAAACACTCACACATGCGAACATGTCGTGCAACAGGCGGAATTCTGTTGACAGTTAGAGTTTGCAGAGACTCTAATTGGTTTGAATTAATGAACTCCTTTTCACTGGTCTATTGGCAACACACTGACAAAACTTCCTTAATTAATCAATAAAGGTTTCCATTTACTGTGGCAATCTGATGCCTTACAATGTAGTTAATTCAGAGCAAAGTCTATGGCAATAAAACTATAAAAAATAACCAGCAGGCTGTCTTCAGAACGGAACTGTGAACTGTGGTATGAGACTAATTACTATACTGCAGTGATTCGAATGCCTCTGGCAATCTGACTTCAGCCTTGCAGGAAGTTAAGTTTTTTTT
>NW_015506492.1:238271-240092 GCF_001515645.1 Sinocyclocheilus grahami | reverse complement strand
TATTATTGAAGTATTCGTCCCTTTGGATTAGCCAACAAAACCTTAAATGCCGAGAAAGGCATTCGTGTTTATCAGAGGATGCATTGCAAGAGGTGCGAAGAATGAAGGCTTCTCTCAGAAGACAATTTATTCAGTGGCTAGCATTTCCTTTTTATGTCTTTGCATGCTCCTGGTCATATTTATTACATAGTGCTGGGATTAAGGACCCAAGTCAGTTTGACGTCACAGTTTGGTTTTGTATTATTAGTGTATAAGTGAATTTGATTTTTTCCTGAAATCACTGTCAGAAAAATGCTACCTTAAGTGTACAAAACTTATCACCGGGGCAGTACTTCTTTGTATGTTATCTACACTATACAGTTCAAAAGGTCGGCAAGTTTTTTTCCGTTTCTTTTTTAAAGGAAATTAGTACTTTTTTAACAGCTGGGCAAATCAGACACATTATTATTTGTTATATTTAACAAATAATCCAACAGACCCCTGTGCCAGGATGTCTGTGAACAACCCCCAGGCCACTGGTTACAATGGCAGCCAGGACACATTACAAGATAAGGCTGGCTTTATGGCCCAAACAGACACATACTGCTCATAAGAAAAGACTTCTTTCATTAATTAATAGCAAAACCTTTCTATGAATGAACATGCATATCCCCATGTCATTGTGTGTATTATTACTGTTATTGTATATTGTCTTTTGTATTTGTCACAGTGTTGGTTGTGGTGCCCTGGACTGGCCACTTGAGGGCGCTCTGTCGGTTCTATGTTGTATGTGTTAAACTCCATTTCCCATAGTCCCCTGCTTTAATTCTGTTCTGATCAGTAGCACCTGTTATCATTTACTCATTATCCCTGCTATATATACCATGCTCACTCTGTCTGTCATTGCGTCTGGATTACATTGTCTTCTTGGTTGGTGTTGTCGGTGTCAGGTTTCGGATTACATTTTGCAACGTTTTGTTCTGTTTTGTCCTGTTATTATTTGCAATAAACTGCACATGGAACTTACCCTGTTTCCTCCTGGCATTCCGTGACAGAATCCAGACGCCATTACTAGTTCCAGCAGTTTGTTTTTGTTACCTTTTTGGATCATGGACGATCGGATGGTTCCTCCTCCTTCGAAGGAGCGCAGGGCTCGGCTCCGGATGTTGGCGGACCTTCGCCAACGGGGGATGGACTTTGGAGATTTCGCTCAGTCCTTTTGGAGTCTTGCGGTAGGGATGGGACTTCATGACACGGATTTGAAGAAAATCTTTAATGTTAGTTTAGACAATCCCGTGCCTACTCGGGAGATGGATGGGCTTAAAATGCTTGACTTTTGGGGCCTCATTGATTACCTTGGTTACCGCAACTTGGTGATCTCATGTCGGTCTAAGTCTCTGGCAGTTCCCCGGGAGATGCAGGAGCCCGCTCCAGCCCCGGAGTTCACGGAGCCCGCTCCAGCCCCGGAGTTCACGGAGCCCGCTCCAGCCCCGGAGTTCACGGAGCCCGCTCCAGCCCCGGAGTTCACGGAGCCCGCTCCAGCCCCGGAGTTCACGGAGCCCGCTCCAGCCCCGGAGTTCACGGAGCCCGCTCCAGCCCCGGAGTTCACGGAGCCCGCTCCAGCCCCGGAGTTCACGGAGCCCGCTCCAGCCCCGGAGTTCACGGAGCCCGCTCCAGCCCCGGAGTTCATCACCTCTGTCTTTCAGACTCCCACTAAGCGGCGGAGGGTGAGAAGGAGGACAGGAAGACACACTTCACAGCCCACTCCAGTCCCGGATTGCACGGAGTCCGCTCCAGTCCCGGATTGCACGGAGCACGCTCCAGTCCCGGATTGCACGGAGC
>NW_015506492.1:234250-238242 GCF_001515645.1 Sinocyclocheilus grahami | reverse complement strand
AGCTGCTTGTATTTGTCAGATACAGTTTTGACTGAAAACTTAACGAGGACATTCTGTTTTGCACCCCACTGGAGGGAACGTGCACAGGCGAGGACATTTTCACAAAACTTGACAACAAACTAAAAGAAGATGGGCTTTTCTTGGAGCAAGTGCATTGGTGTTTGTACAGACGGTGCTGGAGCGATGCTGGGGAAAAAGAAAGGTCTTAAAGCAAGAGTCTTACAAGTGGTGCCTCATGTAAAATTCACGCATTGTATTACACACAGAGAAGCTCTTGCGAGCAAAACACTTGACCCAGAACTTAAACGTGTTCTTGAGACTTCGATAAAAATGGTCAACTATATAAAAGCACGTCCACGCAATATCAGACTGTTTGCCACTCTGTAACGAACTGGGATCAGAGCATGAGTGCTTGCTATTCCATACAGACGTCAGGTGGCTTTCACGAGGGAATGTGCTCAGCCGCCTGTTTGAGCTGCAGGACGAAGTGCGCTTATTTCTGATGGAGCATGGGTTCCAGCTCGCTGACCACCTCACTGATCCTGACTGGTTAACAAGGCTAGCGTATAATGTCATTGCAAGGTGAAAACACTAACATCATGTCGCTGAATGATAAAATCCACGCATTCAAGAGAAAATTTGAGCGCTGGACTGAGACAGTTGAAATGGGACAGATTGATATGTTTTCTGAGCTGGACGAATTCATGGAGGAAAACGAACTGAGTGCTAACATAGTGAAGAAGTCTATCACTACCCACCTTCAAGCCCTCCTGGAACACTTTAATAGGTACAGTGGGGCAAATAATATTTGATACACTGCCGATTTTTCAAGTTTTCCCACTTACAAAGAATGGAGAGATCTGTAATTTCCATCGTAGGTACACCTCAACTGTGAGAGACAGAATCAAAAAAAAAAAAATCCAGAAAATCACATTGTATGATTTTTAAATAATTAATTTCCATTTTATTGCATGAAATAAGTATTTGATCACCTACCAACCAGCAAGAATTCTGGCTCTCACAGACCTGTTAGTTTGTCTTTAAGAAGCCCTCCTATCCTCAACTCATTACCTGTATTAATTGCACCTGTTTGAACTTGTTACCTGTATAAAAGACACCGGTCCACACACTCAATCAATCAGACACCAACCTCTCCACTATGGGCAAGACCAAAGAGCTGTCTAAGGACACCAGGGACAAAATTGTAGACCTGCACAAGGCTGGGATGGGCTACAGGAAAATAGGCAAACAGCTTGGTGAGAAGGCAACAACTGTTGGCGCAATTATTAGAAAATGGAAGAAATACAAGATGACTGTCAATCTCCCTCGGACTGGGGCTCCATGCAAGATCTCGCCTCGTGGAGTATCAATGATCCTGAGAAAGGTGAGGGATCAGCCTAGAACTACACGGGAAGACCTGGTCAATGACCTGAAGAGAGCTGGGACCACAGTCTCAACGGTTACCATTAGTAACACACTACACCGTCATGGATTAAAATCCTGCAGCGTGGGCAAGGTCCCCCTGCTCAAGCCAGCACATGTCCAGGCCCGTCTGAAGTTTGCCAAAGACCATCTGGATGATCCAGAGGAGGCATGGGAGAAGGTCATGTGGTCAGAGGAGACCAAAATAGAAGTTTTTGGTATAAACTCCACTCGACGTGTTTGGAGGAAGAAGAAGAATGAGTATAATCCCAAGAACACCATCCCAACCGTGAAGCATGGGGGTGGAAACATCATGCTTTGGGGGTGCTTTTCTGCAAAGGGGACAGGACGACTGCACCGTATTGAGGGGAGGATGGATGGGGCCATGTATTGCGAGATTTTGGGCAACAACCTCCTTCCCTCAGTAAGAGCATTGAAGATGGGTCGTGGCTGGGTCTTCCAGCATGACAATGACCCCAAACACACAGCCAGGGCAACTAAGGAGCGGCTCCGTAAGAAGCATTTCAAGGTCCTGGAGTGGCCTAGCCAGTCTCCAGACCTGAACCCAATAGAAAATCTATGGAGGGAGCTGAAACTCCATGTTGCCCAGCGACAGCCCCAAAACCTGAAAGATCTGGAGAACACCTGTATGGAGGAGTGGGCCAAAATCCCTGCTGCAGTGTCTGCAAACCTGGTCAAGACCTACAGGAAACGTCTGACCTCTGTAATTGTAAACAAAGGTTTCTGTACCAAATATTAAGTTCTATTTTTCTATTGTATCAAATACTTATTTCATGCAATAAAATGGAAATTAATTATTTAAAAATCATACAATGTGATTTTCTGGATTTTTTTTTTAGATTCTGTCTCTCACGGTTGAGGTGTACCTACGATGGAAATTACAGATCTCTCCATTCTTTGTAAGTGGGAAAACTTGAAAAATCGGCAGTGTATCAAATACTTATTTGCCCCACTGTATTTCCCAGAGAAAACAGCTCCAGAACAATATGGCTGGATAAGATCACCATTCACTGTAACGAGGGTAAACAATCTGACATCCAACCTGAAGGACACAGTGGTTGAACTGTCAAGCGACCTAGTGTTTAATTCCAAGAGGCTGGCTGACTTTTGGATTTCAGACGAGAGGGAATACCCGCAGCAATCCAAGGCCACTATGGATGTACTGATGCCGTTTTGCACTACTTGAGTGAAAAGACTTTTTCGGCACTCACGTACATTAAAAATAAATGCAGGTCGCTACTGGACGTGGAGGATGATCTCCGAGTGGCAGTCTCCAAAATTAAACCAAGAATGGACTTGCTGTGCTCCAAGCATTGTGCCCACCCATCTCATTAGGTGAGGTTAATGTTGAAATTAAACAAATGAGTAAATTACTATAAAAAATAATGTGGTTGTTAGACCGTTGTGTTGTCATTATGCTCATGTTTGGATAGGCCTATTGTTGCATGTGCACCGTTGCGAGCAACATTTGTATATTTTAACCACCTCTGAGGATAGTGGGGGTCGCGAGTGACTGGCACCGTTATTTTGGGGGTCGTGGGCTGAAAAGTTTGGGAGCCCCTGATCTAAATGAGTGCATAATATATGCTGAGACCTATTCAACTTATTGTTGTAATAAGAATCTTTAATAGTTTTGCATCAACACCCAATCCAGTTACAAATGGAAAATACCATGTTCGAAGACAAAGAGTCGTAAACTTTCCCTCCAAAAGTTTAAGTCACCATTGTCTCACTGACCCCCTGGAAGTGTGACACATCCGTGACCCTTCTCTCTTCTTCTTCTTCTGCTCTGACTGCTCTTACTCCCCTGCCTCTCGGACATCCAGTCTGACAGCGACCCACAGGGCCTCCCCATGCCGGCAACACCTCAAAGTTGCAACAAGCCATGTTGCAACTTCTCACCTGGGAGAAAACTCTTCCGACCAACACGAGTCAGAATAACATCTTTGGAGTTCATCACTCTTCAACCCGGAAGAACGTGATCGCAATTCTAATGCCAATGTAATTATTTATATACATTTCCTTTTTGAGCTAATTTTCTACACTTTTATTCAGCAAGGATGTTGTTCAAATGTGACAGTAAAGACTTGTACATTGTTATATATATATAACTTTTGTATATATATATATAGTATATATATGTAGTATTCATCAAAGAATCCTAAACAATGTATCACGTTTCCACAAAAAGCATATTAGAATGGTTTCTGAAGCATCATGTGACACTAAAGACTGGAGTAATGGCTGCTGAAAATTCACCTTTGCCAAATATATTAAAACTGTAAATATTAAAATTGAAATTATATTTCACAGTATTATTGTTTTTACTGTATTTTTTATTAAATAAATGCAGCCTTGGCATAAGAGACTTCTTCAATTCTTCAAGGTCTTACTTACCCCAAACATTTGAACAGTACAAAACAGTGCAAAATAGACACTTAAATAGACTTTTGAAAATATAACTTTTGCATTTCTGACTGTCTTTTTTTCCTAGCAGAGCTGTAAAATCTTGAAAAATCCATGCATGCATGCACAATGTTACTATATCA
>NW_015506492.1:224455-233299 GCF_001515645.1 Sinocyclocheilus grahami | reverse complement strand
GCACATGAAAAGAAACACCATCTGAGTAGGGGCGAAGGCAGCCAGCGTTTCAAACTGTGTGTTCCTCCCTGCCCACGTTTCATTACGGGTGTGGATACACACAGTTTGTGCGTTGTCTGCCTGGGAGCGGAGCATGCTGAGTCAGCTCTTGAGAGAGCTGACTGCCCGCATTGCGAGCGTCTTCCGATGCATGTTCTCCGCTCCCGGAAGGTACTCTTTGCTGAGGGTGCCTTCGCAAGCATTCCCCGCGATGCAGGTCCCGCTTCCACCGAGGCGGAGCGGTGATTACACTCGTGGGGTTCGCAGCTAGAACTGGCGGAGGGAATGGAGACGGGTGAGTCCCTATCTTCTTCCTCACCCGCCAGATCCAGCGCTCGCTCACCGGGATCGGAAGCCCGTTCTGCGGTTACTTCCCCCCGGGGAGCAAGCTCGGTGCTCCGCCTGTCTTCCTCCGAGGAGATTGATGTGGTGGGCGTCGATGAGGAATCGCCCCCTCAGTCGCCCCAGTATGAGGAGCTTTTGGAGGTGGTAACTCGTGCCGTGGCCAAACTGAATATTGAATGGCCCGCCGAGAAGATAGCTGAACCGCAGAAAAGCAAATTAGATGAGCGGTTTTTGCGTATTAAGCCATCACCTCCGCGCCGGAGCCTTTTTTCCCCGACCTCCACACCGAGGTGTCGAAGTCGTGGGGAAGACCATTCTCGGCCCGCCGCTTTATTCCCGTCTCTGATTATTATGGCAATGTGGCGGGGATGAAAGAGTGCGGTTATAAGACGATGAGCCGGGTAGAGCAGACGCTTGCGAGCTATCTGTCTCCCGGCGTGGCATCGTCTTTAAAGGCTCCGGCATTGCCCTCCAAGCCGCTGCGCACAACTTCAGTGCTGGTGGGCAAAGGGTACTCGGCAGCGGGTCAGGCTGGTGCGTGTCTGCACACCATGGCGGTGTTACAGGCGTACCAAGCCGACCTGCTGAAAGAGCTAGATGAGGGTGAGCAGATAAAATCTGAGGATATTACAGAGCTCAGGAGGACCGCTGATTTGTCTCTCCGCGCCACTAAGGAGACCGCCCGTGCCATTGGCAGGTCTATGGCAGCTATGGTGGCAGCGAAGAGGCATCTATGGCTGACCTTGTCGGACATGAAAGAGAGAGACAAGGTCTGCCTAATGGACACCCCGCTTGTGCCTTCTGGCCTGTTCGGCAACGCCGTCAATTCGGTCGTCGACAGGTACCAGGAGGCCCGTAAGCAGGCGGCGGCGTTCCAGCGGTTTCTCCCTCACCGCTCTCTAGCTCTGGGGGCTGCTGGGTGAGAGCAGCCCCCTCCGGGTACCAGCTCCACATACAGGGGCGCACAAAAACAGAGCGTGGCCTCGCGTGCTCCCCAGTGTCGAGACACGGGGGCGAGGCGATGCTCTAGGTCGTTGGCCTCTAAGGCTAAGCCGGATCTTCGGACCGTACTTAAGTCTAAGAGGTCCTCGGGATGGGGGGTTGCGTCCAATTTTAGATCTACGTCAGTTGAACCACTCAGTCATGCGACTGAAGTTCAGGATGCTTACTATCAAGCAGGTCGTGTCTCAGATCAGGTCCGAGGACTGGTTTGTCACGATCGATCTAAAGGATGCATACTTCCATGTATCCATCCTTCCCACTCACAGGGAGTTCCTGAGGGTTGCTTTCGGGGACAAAGCGTACCAATATCGTGTTCTTCCTTTCGGCCTTGCACTCTCACCCCGCACTTTCACAAAGTGTGTGGATGCAGCCCTGGCTCCGTTGCGACTCCAGGGCATCCGCATACTAAACTATATCGACGATTGGTTGATCTTAGCTCAGTCAGAGCAGATGGTGGTTCGACACCGAGATGTCGTTCTTGCCCACATGAGAGAGCTGGGGTTAAGACTAAACGCCAAGAAGAGTGTGCTTTCTCCATCACAGAGGACCACTTATCTAGGCGTGGTGTGGGATTTGACCACGATGCAGGCACGTATGTCCCCTGCTCATATCGAGTCGATCCTCACCGCAGTCGCGAGAGTCAGAGAAGGCCGGTCACTCACTGTCAAGCAGTTTCAGAAACTGCTGGGTCTGATGGCAGCTGCGTCCAACGTGATACCTATTGGCCTGCTGTACATGAGGCCCCTACAGTGGTGGCTCAAGACCAAGGGGTTCTCCCCGAGGGAAAACCCGCTTCGCAATTTTCAGGGTCACGCGGCGATGCCTATGTGCCTTGGACATGTGGAGGAAACTTTTGTTCTTGGCTCAGGGCCCGGTGCTGGGAGCTCTGTTTTTGTGCACCCCTGTATGTGGAGCTGGTACCCGGAGGGGGCTGCTCTCACCCAGCAGCCCCCAGAGCTAGAGAGCGGTGAGGGAGAAACCGCTGGAACGCCGCCGCCTGCTTACGGGCCTCCTGGTACCTGTCGACGACCGAATTGACGGCGTTGCCGAACAGGCCAGAAGGCACAAGCGGGGTGTCCATTAGGCAGACCTTGTCTCTCTCTTTCATGTCCGACAAGGTCAGCCATAGATGCCTCTTCGCTGCCACCATAGCTGCCATAGACCTGCCAATGGCACGGGCGGTCTCCTTAGTGGCGCGGAGAGACAAATCAGCGGTCCTCCTGAGCTCTGTAATATCCTCAGATTTTATCTGCTCACCCTCATCTAGCTCTTTCAGCAGGTCGGCTTGATACGCCTGTAACACCGCCATGGTGTGCAGACACGCACCAGCCTGAACCGCTGCCGAGTTCCCTTTGCCCACCAGTGCTGAATTTGTGCGCAGCGGCTTGGAGGGCAATGCCGGAGGCTTTAGAGACGATGCCGCACCGGGAGACAGATAGCTCGTAAGCGTCTGCTCTACCCCTCGAGGAACTAGGGTTGCATACGTCACCTGAGATGTTTTTCTAGTTCTGGTTTGACAGATATGGCAATTTGTAACTATTTTACGTTTTGTTGAATTAGTGCCAAATTTGTATGAATTCATACAATGACGTCCATACGATTTTTTTGTGCTATCTGCTATATATATATATATATATATATATATAGAGAGAGAGAGAAACGGATTTTAAACAACTGGATTTTAAAAGACAAAAAGACATCCAGGAAAGAATACTGTGCTCGTCAAGGCATTTCAAGGCGTCTTTCAGAGTAAATGAAACTTGTTGTCCTCATTCATCCTAGATAAATGCAACAGAAACATAGTCTGCTTTAGGTAAGAGTGTTATGGTGTAAACAGTATGATGCTTTGACCCTGTGGTTGATCTTACCTTCCTTGATTGTGTCCTTCACAAGACCTCGTCCATAATGCTGGTCATATGTGTCAAAGCTGTCTGAGCTAACTTTATACACCTAAAAGACAAAAAAATAAACATTTTAAAATAGAGCTGAATATGAATGGTCTCTTCAAAGGTCTGGCTCTCCCTCTAGAGGACATTCAAGGTCATTACAGTGTCTCCTCTGATTGAATTAACTCCAGTGAGGAAATTAAATTCAAGTTGAACTTTTTTTTTTACACTAAAAAGGTGACTTGTCTTTAAGAGTGAGTCACTGATTCAGTTGTTCAGTCGATTCTTTTAAACACACCAATTCATTCACAAACGTAACAAGTATGTCTTGTCTTTATGAATTGTTGAACTATTTGCTCAACTGATTAGTTCCAAAATACTGATTCATTCAGCAATGAAACACCATTACTGTTTTTCTTCTATTTCTTTGGAACTATTTTCATTTTAAAGCAAAAACAGAGAAGGTAATTGCCAATTTTGTGTGCATGTTAACTAATATTAACTTCTTGTTTTGTTCTTATGTAAAAGCAATACTGCACTCGCAAATTATGCTGATATTTGAATATCCTATCTTTGAATAACAGCACTCTTGCTTGTGTGATAAATACAGAACCATTCATTAAAAAAAAAAAATCAACAAGAGCACTCTAATGCACTGCACCTAACAATGCTCATTAGCCTTAACTGTATTGTATGTATAGCACAGCATTTCGTATCTTATTACTTAATTGTTTGTCTGGCAGAAATCAAGGAGATTGTTTACTGCTCATGGTTTTAGCCAAGCGAATGTTTGCCAAAGGTTTTTGGTTTTCTGCATTCCTCTCATCTCAAGTTTAGCTGTGACCCATGCGGAACAGTCCTTGCTGTCAAGTTGACAGTGTCCTCTTGCTTTCACCCTTTAATCTCTGCTCTAGGTCTCTGTGCCAAATTGGATTCCACCTACACAGACCCACCACCTGTTCGCCCCAGCCATGATGTTGTCCTCCAACACCTGCTGACCCCTCCAAGCACTCGGGTCTGTCTTCAGATTCATTTCCGCCCCATTACTGCACTAAATCGATGGCGTATTTCCACCCTCATGGTGTCAATAATTCCTCCCATGAGTATTTCAAGTCAATTTTTTCCTTTTTCCGTCAGAAACTTACGGGCATGTGATTTTAAATTCTGCTCATTTGCATTTGACAGAATCAGCAAATATACCGTTAAATGATCATCACTGTTTGTTTTAGTTTTTGAGAAGTTGTTAAAGAAATGCAGAATGCATGATAATGGGAAGCATTAATTTAGCAACAACATGGAACCAAAAAAGCATCTTATCTTAAAGGTAATGCTCAGCCAGCTTTTTATGATATATGAATCATGAATATATGAATAATTTGATAATTCCACCTGAGAATATGCAAATCCCAGTGTCGGGATGAGATGTAGAAAACGTCTTTGTCATTATAAATCTACCTCTGTGAGATCCGTGTTGTATATTATAACAACTCAATTGTAGGATAAAACAAGCAACATCTACAATAACCCTGAAATGTCAGCTTCACTGCATGTTAAAACTGGTCATGCAGCTAATCATATGCATGCTGCAAGATTCAGGCACACATTTTCCGCATCTCAAATCTGTTAATTTGTCAATGTTGAACAGCAGTGTTAAGAGGGATGTTTATCAGCTGAGGGGTTTATATCATGCAGGTAATGAACCATGCAGTGTGCTCATCAAACACGTAGTGCTGCCTGGCATTTTTCAAGTCAGACTCACTCTGTTACCGGAATACCACTAGAGCCCTGGATCATGCTCAGAATATACTGAGAGATATTCATGCTGGTTCCACTCACTTACAATGCAGTAGTTATCCGTCAGTGTTGCATTAGAACGTTCAGCATCCTTGCATCCATCTGATACAGGCTACAACTGCCTGGCCTTCGCATGCACGCAGGAATGTTATTTAATGTGCTCTTTCATATACTCAATATGGTGTGACAGGTGGTCGCAACATTTATAGTATTAGATGGTCAGTTATAAATTGTTGCCTTCAACAAAGGTCATTATTCAGAAATATTTGACTGCTGACTGCCACAATTGATCAGTGAGAATCAAGTATTCTAGAGAGCTTTTAAAAAGGGATAGTTCTAGTTCTCAAATTTGATTGGCTAAGCTGCATTCTACAGTCCAACAGCACTGCATGGGACCAGTATCTCTCCTCTTTTCTGTGTTCGCATGCTTAAGATAGACTGTCAGTCTTTTTGTAGTGAGTTTGTAATTGTAACTTTTTGTAATGACTGACATTGTGAGTAAGACATTGATTCAGTTGCTTAGTCATTTTGTTTAAACACAACTGATTCATTCAGGAATGTAACAAGTAATTGCCTTTATGAGTGAGTCGTTATACTATTCACTCAACTAACAAAAAAAAACTAATTCAGTCTTAGATGAAACATCACTACTGTGTGTTGCTTTGAGACAGCTTTGGCTTCATTTGGAACAATTTTCATTGCAGAGCAAAAATAGAGAAAGTAATTTGGAATGTTGTAAGTTATCCAATATCCAAACTGCTTGTTTTTTTAACTAGTGTAAAACTCGCAGTTATGCAATTTACTGTCTTAAAATTAAATATCTTGGAAAAACTACACTCACTCTTGCTCTTGTGATAAATACAGAACCATTAAGAATGCTAATGCTAATATATGCTAATTCAGTGAATTATGATTTATACTGTAATACTATTTAGGTGCAATAATGGAAGTTAGTTTAAGAGTTTTAAGAGTCAGCTCAGGTAGATAGAGGTTCCATAAGATAACTGCACATTTTCACAGTTTTCAGTGTGGTTTGTTTTGTTTATTTTTGGCAGGTTGCTGCAATGCATTTTGTCTGAAATGCTCAGTGTACCGCCTCAAAAACTTGCTGCAAGTTTTTTTTTTCTTTTCGTTTGATGTTTAAAGGAATATGTTGAGAGAAATGTCCATTGCCTTCGAAAGTCTGTGCTTTGCCTCAGCAGCTTCTAGTGGTGTTTTGATGATGTTCATAGAGTTTTACCCAACTTGTGCTGAGTGGACATTTGGTAAGATGAACATTTCTTCATCACAGATTCTCTAAGCATCCTCTGTATCCTTCATTCAGCTGGCCTGATCTAACAGAGGTCTGAAAGTCATCATGTAGTTTGTATATGAGATTTATTTGAGACAAATCTTTCATCCACAGTGCTCAAAATATAGCCTTGAGCAACTAGATATTTCTGAATTGGACATATGGTTATATAAAAAAATTAAGCCTTTTTAATTTATCTGGATTTCTGCATGAATGAATCCTAAAATGTTAACTGCTTTTCATCATTTTCTATCTGAATTTACCCTCAGGGAATAATAAATAAGGCATGTCTGTCTGTCAATCTGACTATCTAGCATATGCTTAACAATACAAGATACATTGCTATATCTTTGTTGAAAAACAACCAAGGTCATTGATGATAAACGTAAACTGAATTAGTATTTGCTGGAGGCTGCTTCAGATTCTGCTATTTCAGTACAACATCTGACTGAAAGTGTGTGTGTGTGTGTGGGGGGGGTGGGGGGTGTGGGGGTGTCACATCACATTTACTCATGGTACTGTTTATATAACCTACCTGTTCTATATTTAAGCTAGAAGTTCTCAATCCTGCTTCTAAAATTCTTGATCTTCTTCACTTCTAATTTCATTCACACACTCCTAAAGAAGACAGAGAGAAACTTTGGGTTGATGTTTAAATTACAGGCAGTTGTGTTAGAGCAGGTTAATAACTGAACTCTGAAGGAATGTAGAAGCAAAACTGAGCACCCTACTTTAAGTCAGTTTACTCTGTACTATAATGTTCCCACCATTGCCCATTATAGTGTCTTCACCATGGATTCCTTCACACAAAGCTCTCTCTGTGTGTGTGTGTGCAAACATTAATTATATCCTTAATGTTTAATTATGACTTGAGCTTGAGATGTCAAGTCATGTGGATTTATAGTATCTTTATGTACTAGCGTGCATAGAACTATTCATAGACTAGCAATAATGTAAAGGTTTCTTTCTCTCTACGTTAAATATTCTTTCTTAAGATAGCTAAGGGACTGAGCTTGAATCTTTATTATTTCACACATTGACAGCATGGTTTATTGCTCAGGGTTGATGGGAAAAGACACAGGATTGGGAGAACAAAGGAGAGCCAGTAAAAGAAAAGGATTAAAGTCATGATTTCATTCAACAATTGATGCTGGGAAATGGGAGTGCAATAATAAAGTGTTAGTCATATGTTACGTATTGAAGCTCATTCATATGAGGTAAAAATAGTTGCTAAACTATGTACGAGTTGTGCTTGGTATGATAGAACATGTAGATGATAATATCTAACCTAAGCTTCTGTATTGTGACTGACGCATGTAGTGCCAGTGTCTTTCTCAGAGACATGAATACTGCTCTTTCTCTACTTGTGCAATGCTGCCACCTGCTGGTTAAGAAAGAGTATTGCTTGTCAAATAATTCATAATTATGAGGGGTAGTAACACTTTAAAATTAGGTTTCATTGGTTAGAATTTGTTAACTACATTTATTACAGTTAATTAGCAATGGACTGTTCTTTTACAGAATAGATGTTTATTAGTTTAGTAGTCTTTTTTAATGTTAATGGTGAACCAACATGAACAAACAATGAACTATTGTATTTTTATTAACTAACATTAACAAAGATAATAAATGCATGTAACAAATAAAGTAATAAAGTAAATATAATGAAGTAACTTTAATTAATGCCTATATATATATATATATATATATATATATATATATACTAATGTGTTAAATTAAATCTGCAGCATCCTTCCCTTACTATGACCATCAACAGAGAAAGAGGCTGTTTGCAGGTTATAAAATATTAGACCCATCAGACAAAAATATTCTGAAAACTCTATTAATCTAATAATGTTATTTTAGCTAAGTTTATAGCTAAAATCCATTCCAAATTTCAGGATCAGTAAGAATTTTGAATATTTTTGAAGGAATATTCTTATGTCTCTGTAACGAATCATCCACTGAAGGCGAGCGTAAGTGAGAACCCAAGTGCAGTTTATTTACAGGTGATATCCAAACATCCAAACAAGAAACACAGACTTGACTTGAACAGACATAGCATGAGCAGACTTGACATTAACAGACTAGACTCACCAACAGCGGGTTAAATACATTCAATACACGACCAGGGCACAATGGGAACATGAAGCTACTTATAGGAAACAAGAGGGTCACATGACAAGAACAAACCAATGGGAAACAAGATACATGACTAAGACAACCAATCAGAACATGACACAATGAACAGGGGAACCAATGGCATGAATACATGAGGGCAAGTGAAGCATGACACAAACAGGGACCATGAAACGATTACAAAATAAAAGACATGGAAAACATGAACATGAAACAAAACACCACATTACATATCCCCCCCTCTAAGGGTGGCTCCTGACGCCCTAATGTAACATCCACCCCAACCAACACAATGTCCAGGAGGGTGGAGGACTGGAGGTGGTCCAGGGGGCGGGATGGAGGGCCAGG
>NW_015506492.1:193540-222894 GCF_001515645.1 Sinocyclocheilus grahami | reverse complement strand
ACATTACATATCCCCCCCTCTAAGGGCGGCTCCTGATGCCCTAATGTAACATCCACCCCAACCAACACAATGTCCAGGAGGGTGGAGGACTGGAGGTGGTCCAGGGGGCGGGATGGAGGGCCAGGACCGTGAAGAGGAACAGGCAGAGAGGGGAGCCATGGCAGAGCAGGCAGATCGGGGAGCCATGGCAGAGCAGAGACAGGGACAGACCACTTGCCTGTGACCGAACAAGCAGAGAGTTCATGAACGGCCTCCATGGCCATGACAGGACAGACAGAGAGTTCATGAACTGCCTCCTTGGCCGTGGCAGGACAGACAGTGAGTTCATAAACGGCCTCCTTGGCCGTGGCAGGACAGACAGTGAGTTCATGAACGGCCTCCATAGTCATGACAGGGCAGACGGTGAGTTCATGGACGGCCTCCATGGCTGTGACAGGGCAGGCAGTGAGTTCGTGAACGGCCTCTGTGGCAAGACAGTCTGTGAGTTCGTCACCGGCCTCCGTGGCCGTAACAGGGCAGACAGTGAGTTTGTGAACGGCCTCCTTGGCCGTGACAAGGCAGTCTGTGAGTTCGTGAACGGCCTCTGTGGCTGGGACAGGGCAGGCAGTGAATTCGGAAGCGGACGCCACCACCTCAGGAGGTTCTGCAGCGGATGCCGCCACCTCTAGAGGTTCTGCAGTGGATTCATGCACAGGAAAGGCCTCAGGGACAGACTCGTGGACAGGAGAGGACTCAGGAGTGCAGTGTGCAGCCCACATGCTCAAAATGGCGACCGCCATTACAGGAAGGGCAGCAGAGTGTGGCATGACCTCTAAGATGGCGGGGCTTGAGAGCGCTGATGTTACCGTGATGCCTGCAGCTCGCACCGACATCAGAGGTGGGTCCATCACTCTAGCAATCAGTCTTTTGAGTCTTGGCCCAAGCTCTGCGTTCGCAGGAGCTTGGATACTATAGCCCCCCCCCAAAAAAAAATCCTTAGGGGAAATCTTGGAGACAGTCGTGACGTGGAGAGGCTCAGGCATGGTGGCCATCTTGGCCGGGGACTCAGCCGTGGTGGCCATCTTGGCCGGGGACTCAGCCGTGATGTGAGCAAGCTCTGGCTTGGCAGACGTGACGTGAGCAGGCCCTGGGGTAGCAGACATGATGTTATCAGACTCTGGCTTGGCAGACATGATGTGAGTCATTTCCTACTGCTAAATTCTGAAAAAAACAGAGCTGTTAATTATCAGACCAAAATCCTCTGCATGTAATAATCTAGAACACTGTCTAACACTTGATGGCTATGCTGTCAATTCTATGTCATCAGTTAATGTAAAGGGTCAATCCACTGAAGGCGAGCGTAGTGAGAACCCAAGTGCAGTTTATTTACAGAGTGATCCAAACAATAATCCGAGACACAGATTTGACTTGACTTGACTTGACTTGACTTGACTTGACTTGACTTGACTTGACTTGACTTGACTTGACTTGACTTGACTTGACTTGACTTGACTTGACTTGACGGACTTGGACTTCACTTGACTTGACTTGACTTGACTTGGACTTGGACTTGGACTTGGACAGACATAGCATGAGCAGACTTGACATAAACAGACTAGACTCACCAACAGCGGGTTAAATACATTCAATACACGACCAGGTTGGACTTGGACTTGGACTTGGACTTGGACTTGGACTTGGACTTGGACTTGGACTTGGACTTGGACTTGGACTTGGACTTGGACTTGGACTTGGACTTTGACTTGGACTTGGACTTGGACTTGGACTTGGACTTGGACTTGGACAGGCATAGCATGAGCAGACTTGACATAAACAGACTAGACTCACCAACAGCGGGTTAAATACATTCAATACACGACCAGGGCACAATGGGAACATGAAGCTACTTATAGGAAACAAGAGGGTCACATGACAAGAACAAACCAATGGGAAACAAGACACATGACTAAGACAACCAATCAGAACATGACACAATGAACAGGGGAACCAATGGCATGAATACATGAGGGCACGGGAAGCATGACACAAACAGGGACCATGAAACGATTACAAAATAAAAGACATGGAAAACATGAACATGAAACAAAACACCACATTACAGTCTAACAAAGCTTTTTTGTTTATTTGATTAAAAATACAGTAATATTTTGAAATGTTTTTACAATTAAAATTGTTTTTTATTTTAATACATTTCAAATTTGTATTCTCTTGTGATTGCCATGCTTTGTTTTTAGCAGCCATTACTTCATTCTTCAGTGTCACATGATTCAGAAATAATTCTAATATGCTGATTTGGTGCTCAAAAACATTTTTTATTATTATCACACTTCTGCTAATTTATGAAGTGTGGAAACCACAATGTATTGTCTTTTTTAAGATTTATTGATAAATGGAACTGCATTGATTTAAAATAGAATTATTTTGTAACACTAAAAATGTCTTGCCTGTCATTTTTGAGCAATTTAATGTGTATATAATGTGTATATTCATTCTTCAAAAAAACTAAACAAAACACACACACATAGTGATCTCAAATTTTGTACATTTGTACACTGATAAAGAAATGAACAATGGAACATTTGCAGCAGTCACAACACAATTTCCCCAGCAGATGATGAGTAAATGAATGTGAGCGATTCAGACTGTATCAGAGCTAGTCTGTGCAGTTTATCAAGGCCTTGTTGGCTGAGTAGGCGTGGCCTGTCACTCAAAGCACAAAGCTCAGACATATGGCTGCACGGAGGTGGGAACTGACTGAAACAGCCTTCTCCAGTTCCTCTTTTCAGCTAATGAGAAACTGAATGCACTGTATTAAGCAGCCTACATACAATAAACACCATATGCACCTCAAGGGAGGCGTGTTTTTGCCATCTGCAAAACAGAATATCTTGGGATAAACAAGTACAACATGGAGCTTACCAGAGCCGGTTCTGCTACAGTATGCTGTACTCTTTAATGTTCCCATTGTATATATGGTTTAACTATATTTTTAAAGGTAGAATTAATTATGTAGTACTCTTTTAAGTTGTGTGTGTGTGTGTGTGTGTGTGTGTGTGTGTGTGTGTGTGTGTGTGTGCGCGTGTGTGTGCATTACCATTCAAAAGTGGGGTCAGTAAGATTTTTTTAATTTTTTAATTCACCAATGCTGCATTTACTTGATCAAGTGTGTGTGTGTGTGTGTGTGTGTGTTCGCGTGTGTGTATTATTACCATTCAAAAGTGGGGTCAGTAAGATTTTTTTAAATGTGTTGTTCACCAATGCTGCATTTACTTGATCAACAATGCAGTAAAAACAATAAAATAATATTACAGTTTTAAAAAAACTGTTATCTGTTTTAATATATATATATATATATATATATTTTAAAAATTTAATTTGTTCCTGTGATGGCAAAGCTGAATTTTTAGCAGCTATTACTCCAGTCTTCAGTGTCACATGATCCTTCAGAAATCATTCTCATACACTATGTTGATTTGGTGCTCAAGAAACATTAAGATCAGTGTTAAAATCAGTTGTGCTGCTTAACACATTTGTGAAAAACGGTATATATTTTTTCAGGATTTTTTGATAATCAAAGTTTGAAAACAACAGCATAAAAAAAGGAAAAAAATATTTTATAATAATTTAATTAAATTGTAATTATTTAATTAAATCCCTCCACACATTTTTGTTCTTTGAAAAAATAAATGTGCCAAAATGACAAAGCAATCCACTGGGTCTTGTTCTGCTAGAGTGCCAAACTGAATTGTCTGCTCATCTGAAGATGCTATTTGGAAGCTTCAGTCAGACAGTGGTTATGGAAGACTGTTCATTCTCCACTGGGTATTGCTGCTTTTAATGCAAAGTGAAGCACCTACTTTGAAAAATAAATGTGAACTGTCTAAAAACTCAGAAACTGCTTAAAAGAATTGACAGTGTGCTGTGGTGACGTCTGACACTGACAAATGAATAGCATGTAGACATATAACTGTTAAGGCAATAATCTCTGAAAGTATAGACACAAGCACTTATTTCACCTTTGTATAATATTGTATGTGTTTTTGTCCTTTTAATTTATAATGATTCAAATTATGGACTTGAAGTGCTACTTTGTGTCTTTTCAACCTTGTAGAACAAAATGAGTGGGAATAACAGCACATCTTAACACAATTCCCCAGCTCCCAGAGTAATTTTTTCCCCTTTCCTCTTGAGAATTATGCAGAATAATTGTATGTCACATGATCCTTCAGAAATCATTCTCATACACTATGTTGATTTGGTGCTCAAGAAACATTAAGATCAGTGTTAAAATCAGTTGTGCTGCTTAACACATTTGTGAAAAACGGTATATATTTTTTCAGGATTTTTTGATAAACAAAGTTTGAAAACAACAGCATAAAAAAAGGAAAAAAATATTTTATAATAATTTAATTAAATTGTAATTATTTAATTAAATCCCTCCACACATTTTTGTTCTTTGAAAAAATAAATGTGCCAAAATGACAAAGCAATCCACTGGGTCTTGTTCTGCTAGAGTGCCAAACTGAATTGTCTGCTCATCTGAAGATGCTATTTGGAAGCTTCAGTCAGACAGTGGTTATGGAAGACTGTTCATTCTCCACTGGGTATTGCTGCTTTTAATGCAAAGTGAAGCACCTACTTTGAAAAATAAATGTGAACTGTCTAAAAACTCAGAAACTGCTTAAAAGAATTGACAGTGTGCTGTGGTGACGTCTGACACTGACAAATGAATAGCATGTAGACATATAACTGTTAAGGCAATAATCTCTGAAAGTATAGACACAAGCACTTATTTCACCTTTGTATAATATTGTATGTGTTTTTGTCCTTTTAATTTATAATGATTCAAATTATGGACTTGAAGTGCTACTTTGTGTCTTTTCAACCTTGTAGAACAAAATGAGTGGGAATAACAGCACATCTTAACACAATTCCCCAGCTCCCAGAGTAATTTTTTCCCCTTTCCTCTTGAGAATTATGCAGAATAATTGTATCATGTTTAGTATTTGCATATCTTTAGCATTTAATGTCTCTATCTTGAAGACTCCGGGGATCCTATAACTGCTTCTTATTTTGAGGGAGTTAGGAATGTTGTAATTTATGTGCTGTAGAAGTTTTCTAGTATGCATCAAAATAGCCTTGCTGTAAAGATAACAGTCTGCATTTTAATCACAGTTTTGAGTAATTACGAAATTAGATTGTCATAGATGCATATCATCTATATTGTTCTCATTTTCAAATCCATTTGTATGAATTTCTCATGCAAGAACAGAAAGTGATCTGGAGTTTTTAAGCTTTTAAAGGACAAAAGCACCTCATAAAAGTAGTTAATTTGACTCGTTCACTTTAGTGGCAAATCTTCTGAAGCCATACGATAGATTTCTATAAAGAAGAGGCTGAATTTTAATCAGATCTTTACAGTGAGCTCCAGCTTCAATCTGTTGTATGTCTGGAAAAATGCAACCTGTACAGAAATCAAGCATAGTGTTAGTTCTGACAGGTCATGTCAGTCAAGCTTGCATCTGCTGACTCTCAGCTGATCCATGTTTATAATATGATGCCTATCACAATATCCATATATAAGGTCCATTAGGATTATTCAGCAGCCTATCGCATTGCTCAGGGTCTAATTACCCTCCTTCATCCCCAGCTCCTCTTGTCCACAGGACTTAGCCTTCTGATATTCCTCACTGAATCAGACTCCTCTATCTTGAATTGAATACATTGCATTGTTATTAAGAACATTAATAATATCTGCTACATTAACATTGGTTCTCTTCTGTTTACCAAAAGGAGGTTCCCATTCAGGAACTCGAGCTGCGTCGAGACGCTTTGGGAATGCCTTCAGCGTGACCACACTCTGAATCAAGTGTACTATCAGTCCACGTGGCGTGACGTCACAGACAGGGTGACGTAGTGACCAAGAAGCTATGCAGTTTCTGTCATTCAGCAAAGCGCTCTATGTGTGTATTTATTATTTACCATTGTCTGTTACTATTTCCAATAAGTCATCAATGTCAAAAGCAAAAAACAAGTCTAAGGGCTGTGATAAAAGCAAAAAGCAGTATAGGCTGTGTGTTCCTCCCTGCCCTCGCTACATCACAGGCGGGGATACACACAGCCTTTGCGCTGTTTGCTTAGGGGCGAAGCACGCTGAGTCAGCTCTTGAGGGAGCTGATTGTCCACATTGCGAGCACCTCTCCCTGCAGACGCTTCGCTCCTGGAGGGCTCTCTTTGAGGAGGGAGCCCTCACCAGCATTCCTCGCAGCTCAGGCCCCGCTGCTACTGAGGCAGTGTGGCGGCTGCGGTCGTGGGGATCGCAGATGGCTCTGGTGGAAGGTATGGAGACGGGCGAGTCCTTTTCTTCTTCCTCGACCACCAGAACCACCGCCGCATCACAGGGTTCAGGAAGCACGCTCAGACCGAGCGGTTTCTTCCCCCCGGGGTAGAAACGTCCTTCGGCGGAGGGCGATGGCGAGAGCGTTGATGAACCCCCTCAGTCTGCCCAGTATGAAGAGCTTGTGGAGGTGATAACTCACGCTGTGGCCAAATTAAATATCTGAAGCAGGCTGAACCGACTAAGAGCAAGCTTGATGAACGCTTTTTACGGTCTAAGCCGTTCCCTACACGCCGGGGCTTGCCATTCTTCCCCGATCTCCACACTGAGGTGTCGAGATCGTGGTCTAGACCATACTCGGCCCGCCTCTTTAGTCCTTCGTTAATCAATTATTCTAACATTGTGGGTCTGAATGAGCGCGGTTATAGGGCGATGCTCCGGGTCGAACAGATGATTGCGGGCTATCTGTCTCCCGGCGTGGCATCGTCCCTAAAAGCCCTGGCATTGCCCACCAAGCCACTTCGTACCACTTCAGCGCAGGTGGACAAAGGGTACACAGCGACAGGTCAGGCTGGTGCTTGCCTCCATACAATGGCTATGCTGCAGGCATACCAAGCAGACCTGCTTAAAGAGTTAGATGAGGCGAGGAAGTAAAAGCCGATGATATTAGTGAACTCCGGCGAACCACTGACTTGTCTCTCTGCACCACGAAAGAGACCGCTAAAGCTATCGGGTGGTCTATGGCAGCCTTAGTGGTCACGGAGAGGCATCTCTGTCCGACATTAAAGAGAAGGACAGGGTCTTCCTTCTCGACGCCCCGCTTGCGCCTTCTGGCCTGTTCAGCGACGCCATCAATTCCGTCGTCGACAGGTTCCAGGAGGCCCATAAACAAGCGGCAGCGTTTCAGCGGTTCTTCCCTTGCCGCTCTCTAGCTCATGGGGTTGCTGGACGGGAGCAGTCCCAGCCGCGTACCCACTCCTCATACCGAGAGGCACAGAAGTTGAGCGTTGCGACCCGCCCTTCCCCGCATGGGGATCGGGGTTCACGACGATGCTCGCTGTCGAATGCTTCGAAGTCGAAGGCCAATCTGAGGACCGTTCTTCTGGCCAAGAAGTCTTCGACAAATAAAGCCCTGATATTTATGTTCCAGGGCTTCTGAGGGCAGCCCCCGCTGGGTGCTTCAGGGCACAGTGGTCTCCAGCGAGTGCACATCCCAGTGTCCGCCCAGAAATATAGTGGCTCTGGGAGGCTCGCTACCTCTAAGGAGGTCTCCTATCACACCGGAGGTCAGTCTCGAGAAACTGATTCCCTTCGTGGATTTTCTGGCAGCGTGGAAGCTTCTGCCAAATATCTCATGATGGGTCCTGCAGACTGTAGAAAGGGGTTGCAGAATTCAGTTTGGTTCTCCTCCGCCTCGTTTCAACGGGATCGTTTCCACTGTGGTGGGTCCCGAGCAGGCTCCGGTGTTAGAACAAGAAGTACACACTCTTTTGACTAAGGAGGCCATCGAGGGTGTCCCTCCTCTCGACAGAGAGTCCGGGTTCTACAGCCGGTACTTCATTGTTCCGAAGAAGGATGGGGGGGTTGCATCCCATTTTAGATCTGCGTCAATTGAACTTCTCAGTCATGCGGCTGAAGTTCAGCATGCTCACACTCAAGCAAGTGGTGTCTCAGATCAGGTCCGAGGACTGGTTTGTCACAATCGATCTAAAAGATGCATATTTCCATGTCTCCATCCTTCAACAACACAGGAAGTTCCTGAGGTTTGCTTTCGGGGGCGAAGCTTACCAATATTGGGTTCTTCCGTTCAGCCTTTCACTCTCACCCCAAACTTTCACGAAGTGTGTGGATGCTGCTCTGGCTCCACTGCGACTCCAGGGCATCCGCATACTCAATTATATCGACGATTGGTTGATTCTAGCTCAGTTGGAGCAGATGGCGGCTCGGCATCGCGATGTCGTTCTCGCCCATATGAAAGAGTTGGGGTTAAGCCTAAACGCCAAGAAAAGTGTGCTTTCTCCATTACAGAGGACCACTTATCTAGGTGTGGTATGGGATTCGATGCGCCCATGATGCAGGCACAGCTGTCTCCTGCTCGGATCGAGTCGATCCTATCCCATTTTAGATCTGCGTCAATTGAACTTCTCAGTCATGCGGCTGAAGTTCAGCATGCTCACACTCAAGCAAGTGGTGTCTCAGATCAGGTCCGAGGACTGGTTTGTCACAATCGATCTAAAAGATGCATATTTCCATGTCTCCATCCTTCAACAACACAGGAAGTTCCTGAGGTTTGCTTTCGGGGGCGAAGCTTACCAATATTGGGTTCTTCCGTTCAGCCTTTCACTCTCACCCCAAACTTTCACGAAGTGTGTGGATGCTGCTCTGGCTCCACTGCGACTCCAGGGCATCCGCATACTCAATTATATCGACGATTGGTTGATTCTAGCTCAGTTGGAGCAGATGGCGGCTCGGCATCGAGATGTCGTTCTCGCCCATATGAAAGAGTTGGGGTTAAGCCTAAACGCCAAGAAAAGTGTGCTTTCTCCATTACAGAGGACCACTTATCTAGGTGTGGTATGGGATTCGATGCGCCCATGATGCAGGCACAGCTGTCTCCTGCTCGGATCGAGTCGATCCTCACTGCAGTCGCAAGAGTCAGCGAAGGCTGGCCACTCACTCTAAAGCAGTTTCAAAAACTGTTGGGTCTGACAGCAGCTGCGTCCAATGTGATACCTTTTGGCCTGCTGTACATGAGACCCCTACAGTGGTGGCTCAAGATCAAGGGGTTTTCCCCAAGGGTGTATGATCAAGGTCACGCTGTGATGCTTTCGTGCCTTAGACATGTGGAGGAAACCTTGGTTCTTGTCACAGGGCCCGGTGCTGGGAGCTCTTTGTCTTCGCGTAACGTTAACGACAGACGTGTCCATCACCGGTTGTAGTGCAGTCATGAGTGGCCATCTCACATGGCACATCAACAGCCTGGAGATGTTGGCCGTGTTTCGAGCACCCTTGTATAAGCTGGTGCACTAGATCCTTGTGTGGGCCCAGGGGAAACTCCTTTCACTATGAGCAGTTCACATCCCTGGGCATCTCAATCAGGGAGCAGACATCCTGTCGAGGCAGGGGCCGAGGCCCGGGGAATGGAGACTCCATCAGGTCCGAGGACTGGTTTGTCACAATCGATCTAAAAGATGCATATTTCCATATCTCCATCCTTCAACAACACAGGAAGTTCCTGAGGTTTGCTTTCGGGGGCGAAGCTTACCAATATTGGGTTCTTCCGTTCAGCCTTTCACTCTCACCCCAAACTTTCACGAAGTGTGTGGATGCTGCTCTGGCTCCACTGCGACTCCAGGGCATCCGCATACTCAATTATATCGACGATTGGTTGATTCTAGCTCAGTTGGAGCAGATGGCGGCTCGGCATCGAGATGTCGTTCTCGCCCATATGAAAGAGTTGGGGTTAAGCCTAAACGCCAAGAAAAGTGTGCTTTCTCCATTACAGAGGACCACTTATCTAGGTGTGGTATGGGATTCGATGGGCCCATGATGCAGGCACAGCTGTCTCCTGCTCGGATCGAGTCGATCCTCACTGCAGTCGCAAGAGTCAGCGAAGGCTGGCCACTCACTCTAAAGCAGTTTCAAAAACTGTTGGGTCTGACAGCAGCTGCGTCCAATGTGATACCTTTTGGCCTGCTGTACATGAGACCCCTACAGTGGTGGCTCAAGATCAAGGGGTTTTCCCCAAGGGTGTATGATCAAGGTCACGCTGTGATGCTTTCGTGCCTTAGACATGTGGAGGAAACCTTGGTTCTTGTCACAGGGCCCGGTGCTGGGAGCTCTTTGTCTTCGCGTAACGTTAACGACAGACGTGTCCGTCACCGGTTGTAGTGCAGTCATGAGTGGCCATCTCACATGGCACATCAACAGCCTGGAGATGTTGGCCGTGTTTCGAGCACCCTTGTATAAGCTGGTGCACTAGATCCTTGTGTGGGCCCAGGGGAAACTCCTTTCACTATGAGCAGTTCACATCCCTGGGCATCTCAATCAGGGAGCAGACATCCTGTCGAGGCAGGGGCCGAGGCCCGGGGAATGGAGACTCCACCCAGATGTGGTGTGTCAGATCTGGAGAATGTTTGGCCAGGCTCAGATGGATCTGTTTGCAACTCGGAGACATCGCACTGTCCCCTCTGGTTCTCTCTGACTCATCCAGCTCCTCTCGGACTGGACGCTATGTGACAGACTTGATAGAGGCTGCGTCTGTACTCCTTTTCCCCGATTGCTCTGCTCCCTGGAGTTCTGGAGAGAGTGCGCCGAGACGGGGTCTGTCTGCTGCTAGTAGCCCCGTTCTGTTCTCTCTGACTCATCCAGCTCCTCTCGGACTGGAACCTATGTGACAGACTTGATAGAGGCTGCGTCTGTACTCCTTTTCCCCGATTGCTCTGCTCCCTGGAGTTCTGGAGAGAGTGCGCCGAGACGGGGTCTGTCTGCTGCTAGTAGCCCCGTTCTGGCCGGGCCGAGTATGGTTCTCGGACCTGATTTCCCTTCTTTACGGCTCTCCATGGGAGATTCCCGTCGGGAGGGATCTCCTCTCACAGGCGGAGGGCACGATCCTTAACCTCCGCCCAGAGTTGTGGAAGTTGTGGGTGTGGCCCCTGAGGGGGCATAACTCGCAGCTTCCGGTCTCTCAACCGAGGTTGTTGAGACCATCCTCCAATCCAGAGCTCCCTCAACAAGGAAACTGTATGACCTGAAGTAGAAACTTTTCACTTCCTGGTGCGGAGATCGCCAGCTTGACCCAGTTAACTGCCCAGTCGGTCCAGTGCTGGAGTTCTTGCAGGCTCGGTTCTCCACAGTATTCTCTAAATGTATTAATAACAAGCTGTATTCCCTTTTCTTTTCTTTTTTATTTTCTATGAGCTCCAGTTCCTATTCATTGAATGCATTGAAAAGCACAACCTGTACAGAAAGAAAGTAAAATGGGTTTTGAACATTTTGTTCAGTTTTGAATTTTTTTTTTCACATTTGAACAATGTTTGCAATCTCTTAATTTCTTGGCAATAAGCATATGGAAATTACACTCTCAGAAATAAAGCTACAAAAGCTAACACTGGGGCGATACCCCTTCAAAAGGTCCTAATGTGTACCTTTCAGTTACTAAAATGTACACTTTAGGTGCTCATATGTACCTATAAGCCCTTTTCTTTTCTTTTTTATTTTCTATGAGCTCCAGTTCCTATTCATTGCATGCATTGAAAAGCACAACCTGTACAGAAAGAAAGTAAAATGGGTTTTGAACATTTTGTTCAGTTTTGATTTTTTTTTTTCAGATTTGAACAATGTTTGCAATCTCTTAATTTCTTGGCAATAAGCATATGGAAATTACACTCTAAGAAATAAAGCTACAAAAGCTAACACTAATGTGTACCTTTCAGTTACTAAAATGTACACTTTAGGTGCTCATATGTACCTATAAGGTATAAGGTAATGTGCACCCTTTAGATACAAATGTGTACCTTTTAAAAAGGTACCACCCCAGTGACAGCTTTGTACCTTTTTCTGATATGTGTATATGCAGATGAGATTATGAATAATAAATAGGTATTGTAGGCTCTATGGTTACTTCGTGAAGAAGAAAAGAAATAGACCTTGTGCATGTCATGACTGGGATTTATAACGTGAACTGTATGTATGTATAAATTGAGGTTTCGGTGTGTGTATATTTTTATAAATCTAAAAACTTGTGTAATAGTGACAGTAATAGTGAACTATTATTGACAGATGAGGCAGTGTGAACTATATATGACCTGACAGCAAATTATAATACTGAGTGTTGATACTCGTTTTATATTTCAGGAGTTTAGCCATTCATAACAGAGGACATTTATTGTGTTTCATCATTTATTATCTATTTCATCCCAATGAAACAGATCAGAAGAATGTCAAATCTCTTTTTTCTCTCTCCTCAGTTTGATTACATTTCTTACATAGCAGACTGTCATTGCTCAATGACTGGATGTCTAAGTGGTGCCCGCAGAATAACATAGGTTTCATAGACAATTGGACAAGTTTTTGGGGCAGACCTGACCTGTTGAAAAGAAATGGTCTTCATTCCTCCAGGGGTGGTGACACTCTTCTCTCTAGAAATATGGCACAAAGTTCACACTACAGGACTTTAAATGTTGGCAGATCGCTGTGCTATTCAGACTACATGACTTGCTGTGGAGTCTTGAAGTCGTTATGCTGTTCACACTACGTGACACTACATAAAATGATCCGCAAAAGGGGGTCACACACTACACGAGCTGACAACTCTGTCACCCAACGACTCTACAAACCATGTTTTGTCACGAAAACACACGTGAGAACTGGAACGGGAATGACGCGAAACCACACTTGAAACAGGAGTTATTTGAAAATGGATTTTGGGAGGAAATTAGCGCTGCAAGCTGTTTGCTCGATGAAAAATTTATGTGTCAAAACTTTTCTCTAAGCCATGTTGCTGCTGTTGTTTTTCTTCCAATGTCACCCAACGACTCTACAAACCATGTTTTGTCACGAAAACACACGTGAGAACTGGAACGGGAATGACGCGAAACCACACTTGAAACAGGAGTTTACACAAAATTTATGTGTCAAAACTTTTCTCTAAGCCATGTTGCTGCTGTTGTTTTTCTTCCAGTGACCTCAACCCATGCCTTTCTCTCTCATTGGCTGGAGCTCATCACGACACCTGACACCACGTGATGTCGAGTCGTCTGACCGGTCCAGATATTTGGCATGCTAGATATTTGTTTGCCATCGGCGAGGTGTTGGCGATGCATCAGTGAGCCTCTTTGATGCATCATTGTGTAGTTTACACATAAAGATTGCAGAGCGCCAATCACCCACTGATTTTCCCCCGATCACAGCCCGACCTGTCGGCGAGCTCGTTATCTTGCAAATCGGGCTTAAATCGGGCTTAAAATCCTGTAGTGTGAACTTGGCATTAGAGTTTGTCCTTGACTAACTGGGGCCCAGGTAAGGAAGCAGACAGACTGGCTAAATCCCTTTCTACAAAAGCACTTTTTGGAAATGATATGATCACAGATCATAACCTAGATGTGCTTTGTTTGACAGAAACCTGGCTAAAACCAGATGATTACATTACTTTAAATGAGTCTACCCCCCCAACATTACTGTTATAAACATGAGCTGCATTCAAAAGGTAAAGGGGGAGGTGTTGCTACAATTTATAGCTGTATTTTCAGTATTTCTCAGAGGTCTGGTTTCAAGTATAATTCGTTTGAAGTAATGTTGCTTTATATAACATTGTCTAGTGTAATAAGTGTAAATGATAAATTCCTTGTGACATTTGTACTGGCTACTGTATACAAATATCGGTGGCATTGAAATTCTGCAGTGGAGCAATGATATCTCTAGTCTATCTCTAACTCTCAATGATAATTATCTAGTCTTGTGTATACTCCATATAGCTAAAGCTGCAAATTCAACTCCTTGTTACAAATATGGTAGAACCATCACTTCTTCAACAAAAGACAACAAAAGACTGCTTTGTAAATAATCTTCCAGATTTGTCTCAATTCCTCAACATATTCAATAGCTCAGAAAAACTTGATGGTATAACAGAAACTGTTGACTCTCTCTTTTGTAGCACTTTAGACACAGTCGCTCCTTTACGCTTAAAGAAGTTTAAGGAAAACAGTGGTATAATGAGCACACTTGCGCCTTAAAGAGAGCAGCCCAAAAAATGGAGCGCAGCTAGAAGAAAACAAAACAAGAGGTATTTTGTATTGCATGGAGGGAAAGTACTTCTACACAGAAAAGCCTTACAACTGCTAGATTTGATTACTTTTTGTTAGAAAGACAACAAACAGCCCCAGGTATTTATTCCATACAATGGTTAAATTAATAAAAAATAAAGCATCAGCAGGCGCAGACATTTCCCAACAGCACAGCATTAATGACTTTATAAACTTCTTTACTTCCAAGATTTATAGAGATAAAGTTATAACCATGCAGCCTTCAGCTACAGTATTGGATCAGTGCACTATAGATTCCCTGAGGAACAATTCCACTCATTCTCTGCTATAAGATGGGAAGAATTGTATAAACTTGTAAAATCATCTAAACCATCAACATTTATGTTAGATCCTATACCATCTAAGCTACTAAAAGAGGTGCTTCCAGAAGTCATAGATTGTCTTCTGAATATCATTAATTCATCATTGTCATTAGGATATGTCCCAAAAACCTTCAAACTGACTTAAGCCTCTCATTTAAAAAAACACAACTTGATCCTGGAGAATTAGTTAATTACAGACCGATCTCAAATCTCCCTTTTCTGTCAAAGATACTAGAAAATAAGACATCACAGGACCTCTCCTCACAATGTTCTTTCTTAGAGAAAAATGGTATCTGTGAGGATTTCCAGTCAGTATTTAGACCGTATCATAGTACAGAGACTGCTCTCATCAGAGTTACAAATGACCTGCTCTTATCATCTTATTGTGGTTGTATCTCTCTATTAGTGCTACTGGAACTTTAGTGCTGCATTCGACACTATCGACCACAAAATTATGTTGGCATTAGTGGAATTGCATTGGCATGGTTCAAATCATACTTATCTGACCGTCATCAATTTGTAGCAGTGAATGAAGAAGTATCATATTGTTCACAGTACAGTGTGGAGTACCACAGGTCTCAGTTCTAGGACCATTGCTTTTCACGTTTTACATGTTACCCATGGGATATATCATAAGGAAACATGGTGTTAGCTATCACTGTTATGCTGATGATGCTCAGCTCTATATTTCTTCACGACCTTACAAAACATACCAATTCACAAAACTAACAGAATGCAAAGCTGGTATAAAAAACTAGTAATTTCCTACTGCTAAAATCTGAAAAACCGGAGGTGTTCATTATCGGACCAAAAACCTCTGCATGTAATAATCTAGAACACTCTCTAAAACTTGATGGCTGTGCTGTCAAATGCTAGAGTTCTAACTACAACCAGGAAGTATGACCATCATATATGTTTTAAAATAGTTTTTATAGGCCCCGACTGAGCCTGTTTTCTCCCAAGGTTTTTTTTCTCCATTTTCACAGATTGACTTTTGGTTCCTTGCCACTGTCACTTGGCTTGCTAGTTGGGGACACAATCTGGCAACATTGTGAAAGTGACGTGACATGTGGCAATTTGTGCTCTACATTTATCCCAGTGAACACACACACACCCGGAGCTGTGGGCAGCCATTTTTTTGCTGCGGCGCCCAGGGAGCAGTTGGAGGTTCGGTGCCTCAGTTGTGGTATTGAAGGTGGGAGAGAGCGCTGTACATTCACTCCACCCACCTACAATACCTGCCGGTACGAGACTCAAACCTGCAACCTTTGGGTTATGAGTCCAACTCTCTAACCACTAGGCCACGACTTTCCCAAGTTGACTTGACTGCAAAACTGACTGTTTTCTATTGTCCTCTTGCATTATCAGCACATGTTTTTCCTGTTTAACACTGTAAAGCTGCTTTGACATAATCTGTATTGTATAAAGTGCTACATAAGTAAAGGTGACGTGACTTGACTTACCCACAGAATGTGGCAGAGCAATAATTTACTGTCACTTTTAACTAGATAACAGATGACATCACAGCACAATCCTTCAGCAGCTTCTTAAAGTTCTGACAGTATTTACTTGCATGTCAAGCACTCACACTGAAATATTGCAGCAATTCTCTGCAAACAATTAACAGCTGTATCATAAGAGTTCAGTTCAAATCAAATCCTCCCAAGATCACTTTTTCTGCTTCACATCACATTGAACCAGGCATGTATGTTCATTCATCATTTGAAACATTTGATTAAATAATATCTAAATTGCAGGTGAGGCATTCGTGAGGAAATCTCCAACAGAGCTCCACTATTACGACTTTTGTTTTTTACTGACATGATGTTAAGTAGAATTTAAGATTCAACACTAGATGGCAGCATGTATCTACTAGTGAAAGATATGCAAACTATTCTGTCTAACAGATCTTTACTGTGGTGTTGTTATGTGTTGAATTACAGGAGTGTTACAAGACCCCCCCCCCCCCCCCCCCGGCCGGGGCCCACCAATGCCCCCCCATGTGCAGGTAACACTTCAGATATGAGTTTCATTTACAGTACATGACTCATCTGTCAATATGACTTTGTTGAATGTGCAAAGAGAGCAAACTGTTGAAATTTGTTGACTTAATAAGAGGGATTCCCTTTTTATTTATTTATTTTTTTACCTTTTTTCTAAGTATGATGCAAAGACATTTTCATGTTTATGCACTTAATAAAAATACCCTGCAATTGTACTTTTGGTATGCTAAACTGTTATGCTTAAAGTCTGCTAAATTGGAACAACTAATTTTGTACTTACTGCACTTTTGTGCGGAATCACAATTCTGCGGAAGTAGTGCTAAAGATATGTGCTAAAGATAAAGATATAAAGTAGTGCTAGTCCAACTAACGATATACTGAAGTATACTGTATATGATTGTGCTAAAGTGGAACTATTGCAAGTATACTTTTGGTACACATGAAATATCTTCCGTTTAAAGACCAATATTATTCAAAGATCATACAATCCTCATCAATAGTAACATCAAACCACATTTTAGGTTTAATTTTAAGAAATGTGGATTGTGCACAAGTAGTACCCCAAATTAAGTTTAATTATGAATTTTATATCAGTCAGTCTCGAGCGATATGTCAGTAAATATGTTAATAGATTTGAACTATACTTAGTATGAAAACATTTTTTATTTGAAATACTTTTTAACTAGGGTTTGATTAATTAATTATGCTGAATAAAAGTATTAATTTCTTTTTTTTCTCTTTCTTTTTTTTAAATCATGCTTAACCCAAACTTTTGAATGGTAGTGTACGGTTTCCGTGAAAATATTAAGTAACATAACTGCTTTCATCATTAATAATAAAAACAATAATAAGTACCAAATCAGCATATTACAACTATTTCTGAAGGATCATGTGACCCTGAAGACTGGAGTAATAAAATTCAGCTTTATAAATTACATTTTTAAGATATATAAAAATAGAAAACGTTTCTTTTTAATAATATTTCACTGCTATATCACTGCTTTTACTGTATTTCTGGTCAAATAAATACAGCCTTGGTGAACATAAGAGATTAAAAAATATATATGTATTTGTTTATTTAAGAAAATATAAAATTAGTCAACTTTTGGCAGCCAGTATGCTTCTATTTCTGTGCTTTTCCAAGCACACATTGTGGCACAAATAAGTAATACGGATGTTTGAGCCTCTAATTAAAATAAGAAGTTGATTGTTTTGAAAATTAATGTATTTTATGAGAAGCCTTAAGTGTCCATGTGATTTTGCCATTATATTAAGTCCACATAAAGTACATGAAATTAAACACTTAATAGAGGCAATTGTTGCACCGCTAGCTGAGTTTAACATTATTTATCTAATGTAAACTTCATGTTGTGGAATTAGTTTCTCAGGGTAACATGAACTGATACAGAGTAGAAAAATATGCTACTATAACCAGGAAATTAAAAG
This sequence comes from Sinocyclocheilus grahami, assembly GCF_001515645.1. Classification (NCBI taxonomy): domain Eukaryota; kingdom Metazoa; phylum Chordata; class Actinopteri; order Cypriniformes; family Cyprinidae; genus Sinocyclocheilus; species Sinocyclocheilus grahami. The sequence continues at coordinate 204,983 of NW_015506492.1, read as the reverse complement.
TAAGTAAGAAAAGGAAGTGCAGTATCTTGTTTACCATGGAGCTGGTGTCTCTTCTGGTCTCAAGTCCTGCCTATGGTTATAACACAACACTGTCTATGAAAAGCTAAAGAGGGAATCTAATCTCCAGAGGCTTGTACCTCACAGACCCAATTATCTGCGCCTTCCTGCCTCTGTGTCCCTCAGCGGCAGATGAGCACAGTGCAGCTGCACTGGAGATTAAGCTCAGGGAAGGACAAAAGAGACAACTGAGCTCTGGACTTATTTTACACTTTCTATTCAAACACAATCCCATTTTACCAGTCTTTGAAACACAATACCATTTTAAATATCATATAGCTGTGCTTCTTTATTTCACTGCTTTCACTGTTTTCGTATCGCCACGATTTATGCAAAAAACTCAATAACACACACACAGAGAGCAACAGGTAAAATTACAAGCACCTTTCTATAGCTTAAAGCTATAGGTCACTCAAAAATTAATCTGTATTGCTACATGCTACAAACAGCCATTATGATATGATATCACTATGGCAATTGTTTACTATATGTGTATATATATATATATATATATATATATATAAATCGTCAAAAAAAACCTTTTATGTATATGCTAAATTGCCCCAAAATTGTTTGTATTATAAAAATTAATTTTATGTATACAGACAAAAATACCATCATACAGGTTTGGGAAGCCACGAGTATGAGTAAAATAGGCTTTTCATTTCGGGATGAACACAATCTTTTTAAAACTTCAGTTCAACATTGATTTGAAATTGTTTTCTGGTAGATGATTGTATGATGAAACGGAATCAAACCCAGAAAATATGTCTTACCTTCTCTGTAATTACAGTATGTTTTCATTTGCATATATATAGAAAAGCATTCAAGCATAGATGATAAAAATTTGCAGACAGCATTTAGACATTTTTTTCTATTTAGTTAATATGCTAGCAATTTTTTTTTTGTTTGATGTACATCAGTGTTTTATTGTGCTTCTTATTTGCTGTTATAGGTTACACAACTCTCTAATTACAGGTATACACATCGGTAGAGCAATAATTGCTGTACCAATTACAGTTAACATCTGATAACTGTGTAGTAGACAAGTACAGAGGTATGATAATGAAATGAGAAGCAGCAGTGGATTTTGTTGGTTCTGATGTGCTATTCCTGCTCGATTTGAGCCCAAACCCAACATTGGAATGTCATTTTCAATCTTTTACCTGTAACTCATTAACAGAGTGATTTCCATACAGATTAGACAATCAGATGAAATCTAGTATGAAATTATTCTCTCCAATGTGAGTTAACTATGACCCTTGTTTAATTTGAGTCTCGCATACAGTATGATATTACCTCAAAAAACGTGTTCAGAATTGAATTATACGTGTTTGGATATGTGGAAAGATTCATTCTCCACAGCAAAGATTCAACACAGAGCGAAATATAACCAGTAACACATGCATCATGATATCTACCTATGATAATACATGGAAAAAGTTTGGTATAGTCACAAGTAATGTGAAAAATTGCATTTTCAAGGTACACAGTGTAGCCTAGATCAGTAAAAGATTGAGATAATTCTCCTCAGATCTTTTCAAATGAAATATATGTCCGATATGAATCCGTCTGAGAAGCTCTATCAACTGTGTGCGTTTCACATCAAATTTGCTTACTGCTTTTACTTAAAACTCCTCTATACCCAAACCTCTCTGAGCTATGGATGCTGAAAAAGTTGTCATTGCACCGAATAAATTACCCATCAAACATAGTATATTGCTTTCATAGCCCTTGTCACATCAAATCATCCTCAGATAGACAAATGGCTGAACACACACCTTCTTTCATTCTGATGTGTGGCAGAATATCCCAATTCTGATTTATTGGTGTTACTAAACACATGAATACTTACTAAGAACAGTCTTTTTAAGGAAAGTCAGTTCACTTGGCAACCATCTTGGTAACAAGAGTTTGAATGTACAAGAATGTGAAAGTCCAAAATGTACAAACCTGTTTGTAAACATTTTGTTGCAATGACATATTTTAATGTAAGACATGCAAAACCTGGCTTTATCCAATTTTCAGATATCTGTTCTGGAAGTGTATGCAAATGAGTGCATATTTTTAGTTAAAGGGGTCATATGATGCGATTTAAATTTTTTCCTTTCTCTTTGGAGTGTTACAAGCTCTTGGTGCATAAAGAAGATCTGTAAAGTTGCAAAGACTAAAATCTCAAATCCAAAGAGATATTCTTTATAAAAGTGAAGAGTCAGCCACGCCTACCTAAAACGGCTTGTTCTAACACACCCAAACATACGTACGTCGCTCTGTGGGAAGATTTGCATAACGCCGCCCAAATGTTCACGCAAAGAAAGAAGGCGTGACTTTTATTCTCGCTGTAGTTTTGTTGTTTCCACCTCCATGTCGTAAAGATGCTGTGTGCTTCATTGTAAAAGCGAAAACTACTTTGTTTGGTCTTCCAAAAGAGGACGATATCTGCTTCGTCATGTCTGGAGCTGATCCGTGCTGGTTGCTGAGGAAATACATCAACTTCGCACTGTCGATCGCCAGATCGGCTTTCACCATGGACGAAGCGGAGTCCGGCCCGGGGTTGTCACATGTCCTTCCAGATGCTCCTTCGTTGAAATCGCCGGCCGCGCCGTTCTCAAGCCCGCGCCTCTGCTCACTCGAACCCTCCCACCGTTCCTCACTTTATCCCCCGGCCTCTGCTCACTGTAGGCACTGTAGGTGTGTGACACTGTTTCGTTGTGAAAGTGAAACTACTTTGTTTGGCCTTCCAAAAATGGACACGACTAGAAATAAGTGGTTAAGTTGTATTTACAACACTGTTTCAGAACACTTCAACCCAAATATTCGGATATGTGCAGCACATCAAAATAATGTTCTTTTTAGCAGCATCATATGACCCCTTTAAAATGTTTACCCTATTCACCCCTGGTGTCATGACATTTTGCTTCTTTAGCTTAAATGCATGCAAAATTCAGTTCCTCTTCAGGAACTCGAGCTGCGTCGAAAACGCTCGGGGAATGCCAGCGCTTGCTTCATTCCTAGAAGCTGACGCTGGTCTCACCGCACGTGCTTTTATAGCTTCCTGGTCATTACGTCACCCGCCGTGACGTCTCGCCCATCTATTGGTCTGATTACACACGAGGTTCAGAGCTCGTCACGCTGAAGGGCGTTCCCCGAGCGTTTTCGACGCAGCGTCTCGTTCCCTCGAGGAACTAGGGTTACATACGTAACCTGAGACGTTTTTTTTCTTGTTTTTTTTTATGTGGTTTGGTTTTGAATGGCATGTTTCATTCTCATGAATCTGTGTAGTCCAATGGGTTTTGAAATCCTGTTCAAAGCCAGAGCCAATAGGCCAAAAATCTGACCTGCATAGTTTATTTTAGGCAAGAGAATTACCAGGGTTGTTGTTATAGCAAAGACTTAAAGATGTTTCTCATTAATTTCTCGTTAAAATGCACTGTGGTTTACTTGTTAATTGTGGGTGTTGATAGTCAAGGGCCTCTTGCTGCTAATTATACAATGGCGCTCTTACAAAAGTGTATTTATGGAGCTTATTCTTTTGATTCATTTGTAACAGAAAAGAGAACTCCAGAGTCAGCTCTTGGAAACCATGACATCACCTTCATCGTCATATGCAAAGATTGTATACATACACACATTCAAAATCAACAATGCAAGCTAATGTGAAATGTTTTAGTCTCCAGCTGCAAAAGAAGCTGAGGACGCCTAATGCATGTTATGATGCACGTATGCAAAAATAATTATCATCCAGGCATCAGTCTGGTTCGCCTTTGTGTGTGTGTGTGTGTGTGTGTGTGTGTGTGTGTGTGTATTGAACAGGTGCTGTCATTGCCAGGCCTGTCCTCAAATATCACAGCAGTGTGCTCTCTTGTCCAAATGCGGCAGGTGCTTTTTCACAGGTCACCCAGAAAGGTCCCGCAGCCTAATGGCAAACACGACCAGAATCCAAACACACACACACACACAGACAGATGTGGCCACTCGTAGCGGCCTACTTTTATGTCCAAGGAACATTTCCTCAGTTGTAGAGCCACCTGTTAAGGGTTGTAAGGATAGTGGACGACATTAAAGTTACGCTTAGTAAACAAGTAGATGTTGTTTTTTTCCCCACTTTTTTGCTCAGTTTTTGCATGGTAATGGCCCATTTTCACTGAAGTACTGATTCTACAAGCTACTTAACTCTGGTGTCAGTCATGCATAGAGAAAAAATTGCATTATTACAGAATTTTCTAACTTGATGCCATCTTATTAGCATTTTAGTCCATTTACACTAGCAAAATATTTCTTGAGAATTAAAGCCGAAGCAAATATACACGTATCAAGTGTATCAAGTGTTTGCTTTGCATAATTATCTCATATCAAGCATATTTATGGTAGATAATGTGAATTGGGCAATGCTCCACCGGCTTGTGTTGTCTTTAATGGAGGGTTTTCAATTTAACGAGTGTTATTGTTGGAGCATAATACAGACTAAATGTCAAAAACAAAGATTAAAATGTGTTTATTAGTTCTGATGCCTTTGTAGCAGATGATGTGTAAAAACTGAGAAGATTCAGAGAAATATAAGCTGTAAATCAGATGCAGTATGGCAGTATTGAATGTTATTGATTGACAAAGTCAATAGCATAATGATGCATGGATCAAATAGAAATAATGCATTTTGTATAAGATAGCTTTGTCCAAACAACAAATAAACTGATAAATAAAATCAATGTAAGCATTTCTCAGGCATCTACACTCTCGCAATTCGAATTCACAAGCAACTGTTTAATGTTATTGTGGGAGAAATTATTGACTGACCTTGGAAACAATCAATGCATCCTGATGATAGCAATGAGGGAAAGTTCAATAAAGATCCACCGACACAAAAATAGGATGGCAAAAATTCTGATATTTTGAGTTAGGTAAAAGGGCAAAGAAGTGATCATTGAACAAATCCCATTTGCTTAAATGCCTGTCTACTTCAATTAGCTTCCTGAACATATTCATATATATGAGTCTAAAGATGATATATAGGTAGATGTTTATAGTGATATATTATCAGGCATATTTTAAACAAGTCCACTGACTGTCTACCAGTAGGTGTCTGAAATATAAAGCTTGTAACTATCAAAATCACCTCATTATAAAAACGTGTTTATGTGACATTGTTGCTGTTTTCTGTGTGTATTGAGAGGCTTCATAATTGTTGATAACGGTTTACTAGAAGATTCAATTTATGAACATTTCTAATACATTGGGTTTTACTAATAATAAGTTATACCTGACTCGCATGAACAAATTTAGCTTTATTTTACAAAATCATTCCTGACTTTTGCTTGGTAAAACAACAGTTTAAGGCATTTATGCATGTTTTTTTTAGTTATTGAGCATAATCTGCATTTATAATGGTTTTATAATGATGTCACTATCAAGACAGCTGCTTGAAAAACTTAAAGTATGCACATCTGTATGCTATAGCATCAGTAAGTGCAATGTCCCATATTGCAGCGTTAAGTTTTATCAAAGTGGCATGCGTTTTATGAATAGAGTCCAATTACTTACTTTCATATTATTTCTACTTTCCCCACTTGGTAAGTTAAATCATTTGCACAGACGATGATGATATGCTTTCCATATCAAGGAGTGGCTAAATTGGATCTCTTCTCTAAAAGGTTTCTGGATCCAAATTAATTTGTGTGGAGGGGAGGACAGAAAAAGGGAGTGTAACATCTAATATAGATTCATGGGTCTTATTTCCCTGACACGAACTATAAAACCCACAATACTGTTGTAACAAAGTTCATAAGTCGGGAAGAAGGCAGGAACCGGCGAACATTTAAACAAACTTTAATAATAACAAACTCAAAACAGCGCGACAGCCCCTCGCGGACGACTGTCGCGCACAAACAAAACCAAAACACAATAAACTCCAGGCCTGGTCCTCTCTCGTCTTTCCCTGTCATCACTCCTCCTTTATATCCTTCCGGAGCTCCTCCGTGAGACTCGAGACCGGTGAGTGGCGCAGGTGTCGCGCATTCGCAATTACTCCACCGGCCTCGCTCCGTTCCCACGGCTCTCGGCCCCGCCCCTCTCGTCACAACTGTATCCAGTCTGCACACTCCTGCTGACATTCACAGGAAGGTGCTTTACATTGAGGAAATGGGGCCAAACGAATCTCTTTGTCTTTTTACAAATGAGCAACACAGATTGGGTTGTGAGTTTCAGGACTGTAGCGCATTTTGACCTCTGGGATAGAGAAATGCATGCTATTCGGTTCCCATGTTATAAGGAGAATGAGGATTTGTCTAATAGTATCATTTTCCTCTATATGCATTTTATCTGATTAGTATCAGATACTTAAAGGTCCCCTGAAATGCTTAGAAACACGCAGCGTTACTCTATGTGTTAACGTCATTTGAACTTTTTTGAATGCTTATATCTTCTAAATATCAATTTTGTCACTGTTTTGGAGCACACTGCTTTATTGATAACCTTAAGACTAACATATTGATACTAACACCCAACAAACTTTCATTTTGATTTCATGGGGACTTTAAGAAAGCACACCAGCAAAGAAGCATAAGTAAAGGTCAGCGAAATTCAACCACCAGCATTATAATCCCCCCCCCCCCCCCCCCCCCCCCCCCCCCCCCTCCCCTCCTATTTTTTACTAGGTTGCAGTGTGACTTTTGTAAATGCCAGCAATCACCTAACTTTTCCTAAATAAGTCCATTTTGTATGGACATAAATTGCTACCATAAAACCTTTTGTTCAAAGCAGAATATATAGTAATACAAATGTCCAAAAGAGCTTACAAAGTAATGACTTGTGAAAGTCTTCGAAAGGTCACAGTGAGTAACAAAATAAATAAATAAAACACAAAATGGCAATTATTTAGGTGTTGTTATGACTGGTGCTGACTGAGCCCAGAAATGGACTGAGCTCACTCAAGTGTAAAATAACACAGGTAGGATTTCAAAATTGACTGAGAGAAACTCTCCTGTAAGAGCGCACTGGAAGAGGAAAGTGCTCTTAAATTACACGTGTTTGTATGAAGAGTCAGTGGAGTGCACGATGCCTCAGTATAGATTTCGATTGCCAGTTGTAATCATGAGTCTTGTTGAAGATTTTGGAGCTTTGTGCTTGTGGTTTGGGTCATTATTACAGAAATTTGGAGGTTTGGGTCATTATTACAAAGTTTCCCATGGTTTATTTGGAATTTCCAGTTCAACGCATTTGCACTTACAGCCTGTTCATTACTGTAAATAACTCCCGGGTTAAAGGCCAGATATGCCCATGAGAATTGTATTATACCAAAATATGGGCACTAAAACATTTTTGTAATATGTATAATATTGCAATATTGTAAATGTTGTATAATTCCTCTTATTTTTTTTCATTCTGTGCATTTCAGGAGGAGGAGAAGACACTGCCTGCCTTGCTTCCTCAGCGAAAACGTCTCTGGTTGTAATGGTAATTAATTACTGTTAGCTATTTCCCAAATGTCTGGTATCTGAAAAAAAGAAATGACTTGCTAAACTATAAGGGTGAGCCAGCTTTGTAATCTTAAAGAGAGTTATCTCTCTTAAACATGATCCTTCAGCTTTTGCTCTGACAGTGAAGTCACTATAGGATGGCTTTTTTTTGTGCTGTGGTGGTTATTTTTTGATACTGTGAGGTTATAAAAGTAAATTAGCTATTTGAATATCCATTTTTGTTGTTTCTTCTAGTTCATACTAGTTCATCTGGGGCCAGATTCACAAAACTCTCTTAAGAATACAGTTCTTCTTAACTGCTATTTACTTCTTATTTTCTAACTTGAGAATAAAGTTACGAATATTTTGAATCTCACACACAGATGCAGGATGTGATCGCTCTCAAGAGAGCGCGAGTAAGGCGGAGCGCAATTGAATGAAACAGATCATTCCATCTTGAGACAGGCTCTTTAAAAAGATCTTTTGAAAATACACGCCACATTAAAAACATTACACAGAGTGCTGAGCTGCAACAAAAATGGTGTGTATGCTTATTATGATTATGATCATCTACAGGCAGTGCAAAAACACAGCCTTTAAGGTCTTTTTCATTAATAAAAAAAAGTAAGATGCTCTTAAAATAGTTGAGTTTTTTTTTACAAGAACTACACTTAAGAACATTCTTATAAATGTCTTAGAAATGTATTTACTTCTTCTTTTGCTAAACCGACTCACAGTTTTGATTATTTGAAACCAGCAGCCCAAGTGTAAGAGTCAAGGGTTGTGAGTCAGTATCTCATGTACACGAATTTGGGCACTGGTAAAGGCCCCTGACTCACTTCACACTGGGACACAGATGACTCTATTTACAGTGATTATTTGTTATTTAAAGTACATTATGATAAATACTTTGATTGTCCCTGTAGCATTTTAACTGTAAATTAATTCTAAATATTAGCTAGATTGTGTTAATTAACTGTCTAGATATGTATGTTTATGCTGAAATATAATTAAGTAGTGTTTTGTTTTTAAAACATCTTTTGCATATCATGTTTATTGAGTTGGCTCAAGTCATTATGTTTCACTTTTCAGAATTTCAGTTAAGGGAATATAGTGAACATCAATGCTCCCTGGTTTTCATGTTGCATTGTGGCACTTTCTAGGGAGTGAACGATTAAGATCGCCCTTAAAATGGTTGACTCCCCGATCAGTGCCCTGACTGCTGAACTAGGGAGATGATTGAGACATACCCTAAAAGTTGCAGTTAATATAGTCAAATAGTCTTTTACTTCCACTATCTTATTTTTTCCCCTAGATTTTTGCAGTGTGTTAAAGGAATAGTTCAGCCCAAAATGAAAATCCCTCAAGATGTTGATGATCACTTGTTCACCAATGTCCATCAATTAATGTTTTGTGAAGTGAAAAGCTGTGTGTTTGTAAGAAACAACTCCTTTATTAAGACGTTTAAAAAACTATCTTGTCCATCACATGGCACATAGTCTCAAAACCAACACACATACACTCATAAAAATAAAGGTTCTAAAAGGTGTGTTGGTTTTGAGACTATGTGCCATGTGATGGACAAGTTCTGCAAAAAATGCAGGAAGTTGAGAGAGTGTCTGGGTGAAATTCTATGAAGTGTTGATCAAATCCCACAGTAGCTCTCCAGCCTGGAGAAGGGAAACAAGCAAGCTTTTTGCCTTGAACCAGCCATCTCTTGAGTAATGACTCTGTCTTATTTGTAGCAGTGATAAAAAGGATTCGCTGCAGGGCTCACGGTTAGCAGGGCAGAGGTTTTCTGTTGGGAATTTGTGCAAATGAATGTATATTATGATAATTCTTGAAGCTTTACTGTGTGCCAAGTTCTCGCAGAAGGCTTGTCATTTGGAGAGATGATATCCAGCTGACTTCAATCGACTCTGTTTCAGCTTGCTGAATGTATTGTGAAAAATTTCAATAATCACTGTTTGCATGCTTTTTTTCATGGTGATTTGCTCAACTTCCTGTTAAGTCATGGGCACAAAATGTATTAGAGATTTAGCCCATCAGGATTATTCTTATTTTTCACATTGCAACACGGGAGAATCATGAAATGCAGTCAGATCAGGTCAGATGACCTAAAAAAATATCAAACATAACCCTTTTCTGTACTTCTGGGTTTCAATGACTACCCAAATGAGCTAAGTGATTGACCTTTCTGAACTTTGATAAATGGATAACCATTCTATTCCAGGAAAACCAGCTAGAAAAAAACACAATCTGTTGCAGGTAGGCTGCAAAAAAAAAAAATCATAAAATATGTGGACAGCTTCTTGGATATCAAGATTTACTTGATTTAAACCAAACACAATTTTTTGGTTTGAGTAACAAAAAAAAAAGATAAAATTAAGTACTGAAATATTTTGGAGGACTTACTGAGATATTAGATAATCCAAGGATGCATATTGCATATTAGCATATTATTAGAAAAAAAGACTCAAACTTAAACTGCATATTGTATAGGAATGATATTGCATACTGTGTATATAGTATTGAAGAGTTTTCATAGTAAATACATGTCATGCATTGCAATTGTGTCAGAAAATACTTGAGACAGTGACGTGAGAATGCTTTGTCTGCCTGTTGCATAATGCATGACGTTTCTAATTCAGTTTAAGTGCACTTGGCTGAACTGGTTTTGTTTTCGGCTCAAATCCGCCATCTTCTCCTACTTTAGTCCCTCACACCTTGACTGCAACTGATTTTTATGACTTTTATGATTAAGATTTATGTGAGCAGTGAAGGGAAACGAGCCAATACTGAATCAAAACCAAGGTCAAGCCTTGCCAATCACACCAGTTAAGCCAGAGATTAGAGGTCTGTTCGCTCTCGTTTTTTCAGTGCACTCACATCCATAATGTTTCAGAACAGTTGCCTTAAATCACTTCATCCAACATGAGGAATATTCTGTTTTCGTAGCTCCCATACATTATCAGGTTCTGCGTGAAAAGCTTTATCATGTCTACACGGTGGGTTGTTTGAAGTGAAAACACCTTGGAGAGAATTGTTTGTGATAACTCAGTGTTAAATAGATGTTTCCTTCCAGTATGATCTATTCACATGACCTCATGCAGTGAGGTTTGGCGATGGTTTATCAGGGTCGGCTAGGAACACATCCAGTGTCTTTGAATTCGGGAAGGGATACGCGACCACCACAATAAATAAACATGGACATAGTTTCAGACATTTATCTTGCTATGTTAGACTTCATTTCCTAAACTCCCCTCCACTCCGGCAACAAACATACTGGAATATTTTGTCAAAAATGAACGTGAACTTTAAGTAATCTTATCTTGGCTCTGAAGATTTCCGTCCAGTGTTTGCTTTTGTGAGGTGAGATAACTGAGTATACTGGTTCCTTGAAATGCAAACCCGTTTAAACTTTGTATTTCATAGATCTGGAGGGCAGATATCTTGCGGATCTGTGGTAAATATTCTGTTTTCAGTTACTGTGGCTTTGGACTAACAGTATTTTTCTCAATATTTACACTCTGGCTTGAACAAAAAGAGTCATTGTACTTGCATATGAATATGAATCAGTTGGTTTGTTTTTGTTAATGTTCTATGCTGATGTCATAACAATAAACATATTTACAGTTTCTATGAACATCCCCTTTCAAAGACACATTATATGGTAACACTTTACAATAAGGTTCATAAGTTAACATTAACTACTTTAGTTAACACGAACTAAGCATGAGCAATACTTCAACAGCATTTATTAATCTTAGTTAATGTTAATTTCAACATTTACTAATGCATCATTAAAATCAAAAGTTGGGCTTGTTAACATTAGTTAACGCACTGTGCACTAACATGAACTAACAAGGAATGACTGTATTTTCATTAAGTAACATTAACAAAGATGAATAAATACTGTAATAAATGTATTGTTC
>NW_015506492.1:158608-193530 GCF_001515645.1 Sinocyclocheilus grahami | reverse complement strand
TAATTTTATATTCTTAAATTGCAATATTCACATTCACATTTTCTTTTTATTATTTATTTATTTACCTGAAAAATAATCCCTAGTAGGACGAGGGAGCAGTTTCTGCTTTCTTCTCATATAGTATTTCACTGGACCTTACTAAATTTGGAATGTACTCCTGTCTGGGAGGTATCCTGCAAACAAAATCAGACACTTGGCCATGGTAAATCTTCTGTCTTATATTGCTGTGTATCTTTATTGCCTCTCAAGTTCACTCATGCATCTTATTCCACCCCTACATGGCTCCACAAGTTCTCTATGTCAGTTCAGGACTCATCATGGAATTGATGAAGTTCCTCATCAATGCCAAAGTCATTCTAAACAGAGATAAACAGTGGCACAGTTCTTTTTAATATATTTTTTCTATGTGTATTACTTAGTTTAGCAATTCTAAGCACGTAGTTCCCCAAATAGTAGATTACTAAATAAAGTTTTGCCTTATATTTGTTTACTTTCTTGCAGTTTCAGCAAACTGTCTGCACTGACCTGTGTCTGATTACTGCACATTTCTACTGCACTAATTTGAAAAATAATGGAATTTTACAGCACACACTGGCTATAGCTGATGAAATTCTAGCCATATTGTGTTATGTAATATCTAATAATATGTAATATTTCCTAACATAAACACTGTTCCTTGGTCATTCTAAATTCAACATCACATTATATTTGTTATAATTCTAATTATATACATATAATTGAGACTAAATATGCGCCTGAACGTGATGCATAATCAAGGTGATTCAATTAGCTTTCAAATGTGCATTTCATCAAGGGAGTTTGTGACAGCACAACATTATCAGTTTGTCTTTTTTTCAGTGCGGCAGCTTGCGTTCAAACGACTGTTGGCGGTCAGTGTTGCTCATTATGTCAGAGTAAGCAATAACTGTAATGGAGTGGTAAAAACAAACAATTGGCCCAAGCGAAATTTAAGTTGGCAGCGAGCATAGCATCCAAATACTGTGCAGCTATCATGTTAACTGCATCACGCCAGACACTGCAAGCTCTGACTGGGCTCAAATTATACTGTTTCAATTTAAAACATCCCAAATGTATAGCATCAGTTTTATAGAACAATTCCCCAACTATTTTGATCAACCAACCACCTCTCTTCGCATAAAACAACAACAGTCGTCAGCAGGTTTGGGTCCGTTTTAAATTTTATATGCGTTAGTGGACTGGTAAAGGCAGAAATAGGTATCTTAATCACTAACATTATCAGTTATTAATTCTGCTAATTGAGCTAGATTGAGTCAAAGATATTTATAGCCTGGTGCCCGAGGCCTGACCGCTGAATGTTTACCTCTGCTTTAATGTTAATGCATCATCCCTTGAGAGCTCCTCAGCTCTGCTTAGATTCATCACTCTGCATGAGCACCACAGACCTGGAGTTAGTCCATGGAAACACTGTGCTCCAGCTACTGTACGCCACATTGGTTTTGAAGTCATTGCAGCAAACAAGGTATTTACGTAATTGCCTCAAATTATAGGCAATTTACCTGCCACCAACTTTCCCCTGTAAATTTCTCTGACTCTGCCTAGACTAACAGCAGATAGTTTATTAAAAGTTCTGACCCAGTCAGTAAAAGGAAAAATGCACTGCAGTGTTTAATTAAGTCTGTCGTTAAACGTTGAGCTCTTAACATAAATCACAATCTTGTTTCATCAGGGCAAATTTCTTTCTTCCTTGTGCTTGCAGCTCATTAATTTAGGGGTCAAATCTTTAAAGTCCTCTTATGCTTTTGTTTAAGCTAGAAATATTTCACATCGTATGTTATTAAACATTGCAGAGTGGCTATAATTCTTGAATCACAAAACTATTCAAACTTTGCATTAGTTTCATCATGACATGTTAAACAGCTTTTGGAATTGCGTCAGATATCGTGGGCAGATAAAATGGCTCATTAATCCAGCAATATAAGGAAGATGCAACAGATGAGGTAATATAGAAGCCATGCAAACTCCAGCGATTGCTCTCCAGCTGAGTCACATTACAAAACCCCGCACAGTCTTATTGCAACCTGTTATTAGTTTTGGATGGGTTTCCCCTCTAGCCTCACATAGAAATGAAATGGAAAACTATCCAGATGTCTATCTGAAAGTGCTGAGACTTCTTCTTTGTGTGCTTAAAGGTGAAGTGGATCCTTTTTCCAAGCTTAATATGGACAGACAACAGGACAGAACCATTTGTAGGTTGATTTCCCTGAAAGTTTATCTTTTTAATTTCAGTGAAAGTCACTGTGAATTATGTATAATTTTTTTAGACAAAAGTGTAATTTTAGGGCAGGACTATCAAACCTGTATCTTTTCATTCTACTGTGGAAGATTGTTTTGATCCTTATGAAAGTCAATGGGGTCCAATGTTTTGGACCCCATTGACTTTCATCGTATGGGTAAAAACAGTTGAAACATTCTTCAATATATCTTTTTTTAATGTTCTCCACATATGCAGGAATCTAGGAATCTTGAAAAATGTTGGCCACAGTTACAATCCTCAACAGTGAACATAAACCTTTGCTAATCTGCTATCATGTTCATCTAAATAGTTGTATTTGAGTTGAAATATTGTCAAACATGTCTTAGTTCACATATTCTTTAACTAAAACGAGGATGTCTGTGACAAAGTAACATAAGCAAACCGTGTAGTAATTTATTCTGAAGCGGCTGTATTGAAGAAGCCACACTTCAGTGCTCTGTACTTCCAGACTATGGAGGGGGTTCCTGGATGTGCTTCACGTTGAGGATGGGATTACACTCAAGTCTGGTGAATGGGCCCACTGGGACCAGGAATTTGAGACATCTGGCGGCGGGGGTGGGGTGGTCGTGTGGAGTAGCCCCCCCCCCCCATCAGGTGCCCTGACAGCCCACTGACAGATAACAGCTGCTGGGAAAGCCTCCCACTGCTTCAAGCTACTGTTCCGTGAGTCTGCAGCTTGTGTCATTTCTTAAGCACCAAACTACTTCTTTCTCAGAAAGGTCTGGAATCCTGATGCAATTATTGTCTTGGTACAAAAGGACATTTGCTCATTTCTGTAGCATTGCATTCATTATGCTGATGACATATGGGTCACTAACAACAAGGCCTCATACTGTTTTAAAACACATTTGAATTATTTATTGTGCATTTCATTTTATTACAGTGCTGGAGGAAGGTGATTTAGAAGTGAGTTAATGATTTTACATTCTATTACCTTCAATTTGTTACCTCAAATTTGATTTGCTTCCAAGAGTGCTAATACATAGAGTACCAGCACTGTAACGCTTCACTGTTTGTATCACTGTTTGTTTGTTTGTTTACAGCTTTCCAGATCAGAGTATTTGGTCGGTGCGGAGTGAATGCAGTGCCAGGAATGTGACTTTGCCTTAAGTGAGGAGAGAGTTTTTTGTTAGTCGGAGTGTCTGTGTTTTTTTTCTCTCTGCAGAGTTTCTGTTACCAGTGAGGATGGAGCAAGCAGGGAGTGGGAAATGAAAAACCTGAAGTGGATCTGGAGAGGTTACAGAACATTTGAGCATCTGAGAGATGAAATTGCTGTTGGCAGATACAAATATACAAACAAACTAGCCATTTGTCTTTTTTATGTAAATTACTGTTCAGAAGTTTCGGGTCAGTAAGATAATGATTTTTAAGAAATTAATACTTTTATTCAGCAAGGATGCATTAAATTGATCAAAAGTGAAAGTAAAGTAAAGACTTTTTCATTGATTCAAATGATTTCAGTTTCAAATAAATGCTGTTCTTCTGAACTTCTTTTCATCATAGAATTCTGAAAAAAAACATATCATGGTTTCCACAAAAATATTAAGCAGCACAACTGAACCATGGTTACATAAGTAACCCGAGACGTTCTTCTGAACTTCTTTTCATCATAGAATTCTGAAAAAAACATATCATGGTTTCCACAAAAATATTAAGCAGCACAACTGCTTTCAACACTGATCACTATAAGAAATGTTTCTTGAGCACCAAATCAGCATATTAGAATGATTTCTGAAGGATCATGTGACACTGAAGACTGGAGTAATGACTGCTGAAAATTCAGCTTTGCATCACAGAAATAAATTCTATTTTAAAATATATTCTAATAGAAAACAGTTATAGCAGTTTTACATTGTAATAATATTACACATTATTGTAGTTTTACCTGTTTTTTTAACAATTTCAACAGATGCACCCTTAAGGGACTTCTTCTAAGAACATAAAAACAACAATTTACTAACCCTTTTGAACAGTAGTGTAAGTTACTTGATAACAGCTTTTATTCAATTTATTAAACTGCTGTGTAAAACTGTTGTACAGTATAAAAGCCAAATCATACTTTCAACTGAAATGTTTTACTTAGCAATATTGCAGCTGTTATTCCGTTGCAGGCCCAATCGCAGACGTACTGATGTTAAAGCCTTCTTTCTTGTGTGATATTGCTTAAATATATCTCTTGTCATTCTATTCTAGACCTATGGGTGTGGTGCCTTTGCAGATACTGGATATACAGGAGTGACCTGCAGCTGCCAGCTGTCTGTTTCTGTGGTATAGCAAGTGAGTTTTGTTGAGTGTGTAGCTAAATTCAACTCTGAAACCATTGAACTGGAAGAACCCCCCTTTCAAAACTTGAAACAGTAATATACAGTATATAGAGCAGTATAATCTCACATGGGGACCGGTCACTTGTAAAATGCATTCTAGCAGAACATTAATTGTGTAGATTATTCATAATTGTCCACAGTTGTTCAAAGTGAGACATTTTTAATCAACTTTTTAGACACAAATGGTAAGCTCTGTGTTTTATGGGATTTGATAAAAGAAACTGATTAAAAATTACCTCAGAAAATCAAAATGAGTTAATTCTAATACTGCTTCTAACCAGAAAGGGTTGAACACAGTGAGTAAGTACGCCGTATTAATGGTGGAGTTCACATCCATTTTCAGATATATTCTGCCAATATATTTTCCTGAGATGAAGGCCAAACTTCTATCTGTCAGGATCCTCAAACTTTAATTTCCTGCTTAGCGAGAGTAATGCAATAGAGCCTAGATAGAACCAACCCCCTAAAGTTAATTTATGGATTATGTAAAACATCCTCTCAAGTTCTCCTTAAATTCACTTAAAAGTCTCTGATTTATTCTGGTTGGACCCACAGAATGCCACTTGTGCGCTATGGCCATTGTCCCTCTCCATCCATCTCCAGAGAAATTCCATTCATTACCTCTGATGATTTGATGTCTTCCACAATAAAACCAGCATCTGTGTTTACACAGAGGTGTCTGTTGGAAGCAGGGGTGGTTTCTTCATTAGGGCAATAGGGCGACGCACCACCAAAGTGCAAAAGGGAGGGATTTTTTTCTATCACATTTAACCATGGCTGACTGTTTGTTAGACTGCCACTGGATATATAATCTAATCAGTGTCAAGCCCCATTCTGTGGAGTACCGCCCCTTTTTGGGTGATTTCACACTGGCTGAGAATCGCCGCGAGTAGTCATCAGCTGGTGTGCCCTAGATGGTCACCAGAGGACACTGTTTTTGTATTTGAGCACATGGCTTGTCTTGTGCTTGTTTGTGGCATATGCTCTCCTGTCTAGTGTCTTGACCCCACCCTTCTTGTTATCTGGTTATTGTTTCAGTGGTTCCACCTGTGTCTCCCTCATTACCCTCCTCATTTGTCTTCCTATTTATTCCCCTTGTGTTTGCAGTCTTGCGTTGGTTCGTTATTAGTCATTTGTACGTACATGTGTTGTATGTACTGTTATTGGTTATGTTTATTCTGCCTGTCTTGATCCTGCCTTGCCGTGTTGTGCCCTGTCCTGGCCTGCCTGCCTGGCTGCTTCACTGCCATTCATAAATCCTCTCCCATGGCCTCATGGGATAGTAAAGTGTCCATCGAATACGCACTTCAGAATCCAGGCGGAAGTAGTAGGTCATCCAGGTACTTTTCGCCTACTGTTTTTCGAATACTATGAATTCGGACATACTACTCGTCTCACATACTGTTTTCACCTACTATATAGTAGGGAAGTATGTGATTTCAGACGCAGTGTATGTGTTCCGGGAGGGCTAGTACTAATGTGCTTTTGTCATCATACGTAAACTTAACTTGTGCAGCGATTGGTGGGAACAAATATACCTCTATTAACTATCTTTAAGCTGAAGTCACTAATAGTCTGTATGGCCTGAATAAAGCAAACCAGTATTTCACCAGTGAAGTTTTAATATATGACGATTTTAATGGAGGCAAAGACAATCACAGTGATATACAGGAGTCACACATTATTAGGCAAGGCAAGGCAAGTTTATTTATATAGTACATTTCATACACAATGGTAATTCAAAGTGCTTTACATAAAAGAAAAGAAAAAAAAAATCACAACAATAAAACAAGGAATTTAAAAACTTAGAAAATGATTTTAAAAAATTGATTTAAGAGGTTAGACACATGCGAGTCTGTTATTATTAATTTGCAAATAAACAAACAGGTAGCTATGTGCACTCTCTGATAGCTTTTTGCACGAACATATTTCAGTATGGTCGCATGTCAGGCAAGTGTATTATAATGGACACTCGCTGAAGAAGCGTGTTTTTATAGGAGATTGCAATGGTCAGTGGTTTTATAGATACTCAAACACAGACACGAACACTCTGACAGACGAACTGTTCACTGGTGATGTTGAGCTGCCTTCAGATCGCCACATTTGAAAAATTCAAAATGTTTTTATTTGCCATTTTAATTTGTGTTTTGCTCTGTTTAATAATTCTGAATGGATCCATATATATTTATATAGTCAGGTTAAGGTGACTGGTATAGTGGTCTGTTTACATCTCCATGTTGTCCTGTTTGGTAATGCAGCTTGTAGTTATAGAAAATGCTCTAAACAAATATATTGTGAAAATTCTGAAATTATGATTGTGAAATATAAAAAATACAAAAAAAAAGGTTAATTTATCTTGAATAATTAATAGAAAATTGAATAGAAAATATAGTTTTGTGAGAATCATCCTCAAACTTAATCTTGAACTTGGTAAAACAATTATCTTTATTTAAAATGTTTCAAGTCTAAATATTTTCCCTTTTGTTATACTGGGATAAATCATACTGGGATGTATGCTGAAATTGCTGGATGTGGCATCCTACCTAGAAAAGTTTCCACTGGCCGCCACTGGTTGGAAGCAAAGAGTGAGTTTTTCCTTCACACCTGTGCTGTAAAAAGTACTCCAATTCTACTTCATTTACAGTTTACGGTCATTATAAACAAATGAGAATGTTTCCCATGTTGGTTCCTCATAACTCCATACTATGAAATCTACTACTGTGCTCTGGCAGATTATAAAGACCTCCTTTTCCTTGGCGAGACTGGGGCACTTTCATCAGCGATTGGCCATTTAATAAGCATGCCATTCATATTATTTCAGTTAGCTTAACAAGAGGCACGCTCACTCTGTAGCTTTTTTGTCAGGCCTGGCGGATGTCCACAAAAGCAAAGCTTTATAGGAAACCCAAACTTGTGAACTGAAGTATTATCCCACAAAGCCAAGCACAGTTCACTACACCGAGCAGAAAATTCCAGTGCTCAGTTGTACCAGATTACAATGAAACAGATGCCACCAGCCATTGAAGACACAGATAAATGTGTTCATAATTACCGAAGTGACATACAAATGCCACGATTCTCAAGTGTGAGGATTACGGGGCAGAATCCCTGGCTGTGCGTGCTGGGATGCAGAACATTAGTGACAGAAAGGAATCGATGGGTTTGGGATAGATGCTCTGCAGCCTGGGAATGTAGTCAGATGGCTCTGATTTCACAGCCCAGTGAACAGGTTCCCAACAAACACACACAAAGTCGGTGTAAGCAGGCTGAGAGAAACTGCTGTCCCCCCATAATTCATTCTAATTACCACCCTGTCAGGGATGGTTACTTATCAGTACAGTGAAAGCTTATTATTGCATTTCTCTTTTATCCATTTCCCACTGGCATACTGATAGTCTCTAGAACATTTCTGGGAGTATAGAAGCCTCGCTGGCTTACACCCTCTGCTGATTTCTGTGTGACAGGTAATTAGTATATAAAGCGCTTTATTTGAGGGACCTGGTTGTGCTGCATTTTTCATTTTAAATGGGTGTTAATTGGGAAAATTGCCAATGGTCGATTTGAGGTCTGATTAACAGGCTCTTGGTCTAATAGAACATTTAGCAGAGCTTATAGTGAGTCAGGCCAAGTTGCACAAATATGTTTGCATTGTTGCATTAGGCTGCATTATGTTTTCCCCATGAGGGAAAATATGAATGTGTTTTGGTTTGGTAACAGATGGATGTATGGATATAGATAGGATTAGAGGGTAACGTTTTACTTTGCAGTGTCCTTGTTACATGTACTACTTACAACAGAAGCACCAGTAAATTATTCATATTTACTGTATATGCAACTAACCTTAAACCAAACCCTGATCCTAACTCTATAATAAGCACATGTTGGAAATTAATATGATTCTGTACTTAATTGTATAATTACACTGCACCTTAGGACACCTTAAAGCAGTGGTTCTCAATTCCAGTCCCCGCGTACCACCGCACTGCACACTGTACCACGCCTGCAGCGTCTTCACACACAGACAAAACTTTCTAAGTGTGAAGTGTGACATGATATACCTCTGTAAAAAAATTTTTAAATTTAAATTCATGTCTCAATGTCCTTAATGCCCTTTGAATGAAACATATACTGAAATCATGGCGGAATATCTTGCTATGTCCACTTCGCAGGGAACTTATGGTCTAATAGAACAAATGTCTGAAGTAATAAAATATCCATACAAAATGTGCAGAGGGGAACGAGGACTGGAATTGAGAACCACTACCTTAAAGTATAGATAGATAGATAGACAGACAGACAGATAGATTCAAATGTTTTCCCCCTCAACCATCTTAATCTTGACTTGTTCTGGAGAAATTCCCAGCTAAATTGCATGAGCAGGGTTAAAATTTTATATCACTACAGTGGATTTTAGTCATTTTGAGGAGTTGCATGCATGAAAGATGTGGGACCTTGAGCATTTCTTTTATGTTTTTAGTTTGCTGAAACGTTGTTAGTGACTTGCATGCATAATTATGTTGTCACATGCTGTATTATGTTGTCACATGAATATGCATATAATAGAAAGGTAAATAATTAATAGAGAGTTGTTTTCCTGCAAATGGTTTGCATGCTGTATGCCTTAAAGGAATAGTTCTCCCAAAAATAAGATTTGCTGAAAATTTAACCTCAGGCCATCTAAGATGAAGATGAGTTTGTTTCTTCATCAGAACAGATCTGGAGAAATTTAGTAGCACTTGCTCACCAATGGATCATCTGCAGTGAATGGGTGCCATCAGCATAAGAGTCCAAACAACTGATAAAAATGTCACCATAATCGATAAGCAATTCACACAACTCCAGTCCATCAAATAATGTCTTATGAAGTGAAAAGCTTTGTGTTTGGAAGAAACAAATTCATCATTAAAATGTTTTCAACCTCAAAACATCGCTTCCAGCTAAAATACAAGTCTTCTATCCATAGTATTTCTTTCTCCAGTGAAAAAGTCTCATCTGTATCAGGACAGAAATATGCACAGCTCAAGCACCATTTACAAGTGAAAACAGTCCGAAATATACATGTGTATATACAGAATGTATTTATTAAATATATTCTCAATTCAATTCTGAATGGCACAAAACCCTAGACTGAGATATTAATCCATGAAGCTATCACAAATATGTTTGCATTGTTGCATTAGGCTGCATTATGTTTTCCCCATGAGGGAAAATATGAATGTGTTTTGGTTTGGTAACAGATGGATGTATGGATATAGATAGGATTAGAGGGTAACGTTTTACTTTGCAGTGTCCTTGTTACATGTACTACTTACAACAGAAGCACCAGTAAATTATTCATATTTACTGTATATGCAACTAACCCTAAACCAAACCCTGATCCTAACTCTATAATAAGCACATGTTGGAAATTAATATGATTCTGTACTTAATTGTATAATTACACTGCACCTTAGGAC
Organism: Sinocyclocheilus grahami; assembly: GCF_001515645.1. Classification (NCBI taxonomy): domain Eukaryota; kingdom Metazoa; phylum Chordata; class Actinopteri; order Cypriniformes; family Cyprinidae; genus Sinocyclocheilus; species Sinocyclocheilus grahami. The sequence continues at coordinate 183,454 of NW_015506492.1, read as the reverse complement.
ACCTTAAAGCAGTGGTTCTCAATTCCAGTCCCCGCGTACCACCGCACTGCACACTGTACCATGCCTGCAGCGTCTTCACACACAGACAAAACTTACTAAGTGTGAAGTGTGACATGATATACCTCTGTAAAAAAAAATTAAAATTTAAATTCATGTCTCAATGTCCTTAATGCCCTTTGAATGAAACATATACTGAAATCATGGCGGAATATCTTGCTATGTCCACTTCGCAGGGAACTTATGGTCTAATAGAACAAATGTCTGAAGTAATAAAATATCCATACAAAATGTGCAGAGGGGAACGAGGACTGGAATTGAGAACCACTACCTTAAAGTATAGATAGATAGATAGACAGACAGACAGATAGATTCAAATGTTTTCCCCCTCAACCATCTTAATCTTGACTTGTTCTGGAGAAATTCCCAGCTAAATTGCATGAGCAGGGTTAAAATTTTATATCACTACAGTGGATTTTAGTCATTTTGAGGAGTTGCATGCATGAAAGATGTGGGACCTTGAGCATTTCTTTTATGTTTTTAGTTTGCTGAAACGTTGTTAGTGACTTGCATGCATAATTATGTTGTCACATGCTGTATTATGTTGTCACATGAATATGCATATAATAGAAAGGTAAATAATTAATAGAGAGTTGTTTTCCTGCAAATGGTTTGCATGCTGTATGCCTTAAAGGAATAGTTCTCCCAATCTCCCAAAATGCTGAAAATTTAACCTCAGGCCATCTAAGATGAAGATGAGTTTGTTTCTTCATCAGAACAGATCTGGAGATCTGGAGAAGCACTTGCTCACCAATGGATCATCTGCAGTGAATGGGTGCCATCAGCATAAGAGTCCAAACAACTGATAAAAATGTCACCATAATCGATAAGCAATTCACACAACTCCAGTCCATCAAATAATGTCTTATGAAGTGAAAAGCTTTGTGTTTGGAAGAAACAAATTCATCATTAAAATGTTTTCAACCTCAAAACATCGCTTCCAGCTAAAATACAAGTCTTCTATCCATAGTATTTCTTTCTCCAGTGAAAAAGTCTCATCTGTATCAGGACAGAAATATGCACAGCTCAAGCACCATTTACAAGTGAAAACAGTCCGAAATATACATGTGTATATACAGAATGTATTTATTAAATATATTCTCAATTCAATTCTGAATGGCACAAAACCCTAGACTGAGATATTAATCCATGAAGCTATTTATGTTCTCTCTGTCACAAAATAAAGCTGTGTTTGCTCAGTGCCATTTGGCACAGCTGAAGCAATTTAACATTGAGCATTTATGATCATATAGGGCTCATGCCACAATGGTTTAGCGCATTATTACATGTGTAATTTTGCAGTTCAGAGTAATTAGATGAGCCAGAATATAATGCCTTACCCGCCCCCGTCTGCTCAACAGCCTGATAACTTCAATGCTTAACTCATTTGTCTAAGAGTTGGAACTGAGGTTTACATATGTTTTCGAGAGCTATTAAATCTGTTACCAGCAACTTTCTGAACAACAATGACGTTAACAAGGATTTTTATTGTTTGTGAATAAATTAGTTAGTTTTATTGATATATGAATGAGAATTAGAAGGCCTGCAATGGAAAGCATGTTTAGAAAACCTTAATTTGTTGAGAGACATGATAAAAGGTTAAACTTTGATTGTACTCAAGTCTATTCAGCTGGTGGAATGACTGCACTTAAATCTCAAGGCCTTGTTAGCTTTGAGAGACGAGCAGAGATTGTGAGAAGCAAAAGTAGGGTCATCATTCATTACCAGCCTCTCAGTAGCTCTCATCCTGAAACTTCCCCTGCAGGCTGTGCCTTCAAACACCATGTGCCTTGTTTATTGAAAAAGGGACAAGTTTGAACCGACAAACAGAGGGGAACAAATAGGATCTCAGCGAAGCGCGGAGATTAATCTTTACATCTGTGTTAGAGCACAAAATAAATTGAGCAATGACTTGATGGAGGGAACACAAGGAAGTGCATCTGTCAGTCATCAGTCCTTGGTACAGTGGAATCAGTTTCAGGATTAAATGTGCTATTAAGAGTTATTGTGAATACCCAGACTGCTTGATTGCCTGTCCTTATATATATAGCTATAAATAAACGTGGTATACATAGTTCATGGCCTCTCTTAGTGAATGTGCTTAATGAGATTTTCCTTGGGCAGTGGTTTGTGAAAAGTCACACGATAAGGAATAAGACACACATGTACGAGGTGAACATATGTTTTTGTTCCTTATTTCAGTATCAGTTTAAAATAAGTAATTGATCTTTGATCTTTCCATCCCTCCCTCCATCCATCTTTCTATATATCTATTCGTCTATTGATCTGTCTATCCATCATCCCTCTTTTTATCTGTTAATCCATCCATCATATCAATCCATCCATCAATCCATCCATCCATGTATCTTTCAATATATCTATCTATGGTTCTATAGCTATCCATCCGTCCATCCATCTTTCTATATATTTATCTATCTATTTATTGATCTGTCTGTCAATCTATCCATCCATCCATCCCTCTTTTTATTTGTCCATCTATCCATCATATCAATCTATCGATTGATCCATCCATGTTTCTTTCTAGATATATATATATTAGGGGTGTCCCCGACTAAGGATTTTCATAGTCAAATCGGAATTTTCCCATAATCGATAAGCAATTCACACAACTCCAGTCCGTCAAATAATGTCTTATGAAGTGAAAAGCTTTGTGTTTGGAAGAAACAAATTCATCATTAAAATGTTTTCAACCTCAAAACATTGCTTCCAGCTAAAATACAAGTCGTCTATCCATAGTATTGCTTTCTCCAGTGAAAAAGTCTCATCTGTATCAGGACAGAAATATGCACAGCTCAAGCACCATTTACAAGTGAAAACAGTCCGAAATATACATGTGTATATACAGAATGTATTTATTAAATATATTCTCAATTCAATTCTGAATGGCACAAAACCCTAGACTGAGATATTAATCCATGAAGCTATTTATGTTCTCTCTGTCACAAAATAAAGCTGTGTTTGCTCAGTGCCATTTGGCACAGCTGAAGCAATTTAACATTGAGCATTTATGATCATATAGGGACTTAGAGCTCATGCCACAATGGTTTAGCGCATTATTACATGTGTAATTTTGCAGTTCAGAGTAATTAGATGAGCCAGAATATAATGCCTTACCCGCCCCCGTCTGCTCAACAGCCTGATAACTTCAATGCTTAACTCATTTGTCTAAGAGTTGGAACTGAGGTTTACATATGTTTTCGAGAGCTATTAAATCTGTTACCAGCAACTTTCTGAACAACAATGACGTTAACAAGGATTTTTATTGTTTGTGAATAAATTTATTCCTTTTATTGACATTTGGATGAGAATTAGAAGGCTCTATAAGCCTGCAATGGAAGGCATGTTTAGAAAATCTTCAATTGTTGTGAGACAAGATATAAGGTTAAACTTTGATTGTGCTCAAATCGCTTCCAGCTAAAATACAAGTCTTCTATCCATAGTATTTCTTTCTCCAGTGAAAAAGTCTCATCTGTATCAGGACAGAAATATGCACAGCTCAAGCACCATTTACAAGTGAAAACAGTCCGAAATATACATGTGTATATACAGAATGTATTTATTAAATATATTCTCAATTCAATTCTGAATGGCACAAAACCCTAGACTGAGATATTAATCCATGAAGCTATTTATGTTCTCTCTGTCACAAAATAAAGCTGTGTTTGCTCAGTGCCATTTGGCACAGCTGAAGCAATTTAACATTGAGCATTTATGATCATATAGGGCTCATGCCACAATGGTTTAGCGCATTATTACATGTGTAATTTTGCAGTTCAGAGTAATTAGATGAGCCAGAATATAATGCCTTACCCGCCCCCGTCTGCTCAACAGCCTGATAACTTCAATGCTTAACTCATTTGTCTAAGAGTTGGAACTGAGGTTTACATATGTTTTCGAGAGCTATTAAATCTGTTACCAGCAACTTTCTGAACAACAATGACGTTAACAAGGATTTTTATTGTTTGTGAATAAATTTATTCCTTTTATTGACATTTGGATGAGAATTAGAAGGCTCTATAAGCCTGCAATGGAAGGCATGTTTAGAAAATCTTCAATTGTTGTGAGACAAGATATAAGGTTAAACTTTGATTGTGCTCAAATCTATTCAGCTGGTGGAGCGACTACACTAAAGTCTCAAGGCCTTGTTAGCTTTGAGAGATGAGCAGAGATTGTGTGAAACAAAAGTAGGGTCATCATTCATTACCAGCCCCTCAGTAGCTCTCATCCTGTAACGTCCCCTGCAGGCTGTGCCTTCAAACACCACGCGCCTTGTTTATTGAAAAAGGGACCAGTTTGAAACGACAAACCGAGGGGAATAAATAGCGAAGCGCAGAGATTAATCTTTACATCTGTGTGAGAGCACAAAATAAATTTAGCAATGACTTGACGGAGGGGAACACAAGGAACTGCATCTGTCAATCATCAGTCCTGAGTACAGTGGAGGGATTCTCAGGATTTAATGTGCTATTACGAGTTATCGTGAATACCCAGACTTTACGCTCTCTGTTAGCTATAAATAAACGTAGTGTACATAGTTCATTGCCTCTCTTAGTGAATGTGCTTAATGAAATTTACCTTGGGTAGTGGTTTGTGAAATGTCACACGATAAGGAATAAGACATGCACATGTACAAGGGGAACATACTGTTTTTGTTCCTTATTTCAGTATCAGAGTTTAAAATAAGTAAAAAAAGAAAAAGAAAAAAGACTAAAATCAATGAAAGGAGTAACTTTGAGATCAAGTGAGATTGTCCATCCATCCATCATATCAATCTATTGATCCATCTATACATCCATGCCTCTTTCCATATATCCATCTATCACTCTTTCTAGCTATCTATCCATCTTTCTATATTTCCACCCACCCATCCATCTATCCATCCACCCACCCTTTTTAAGTCTATCCATCCATCCATTATATAAATTTATCAATCGATCCATCCATCCATGTCTCTTTCCATATATCTATCACTCTATCCATACATCCATCTTTCTATATATACATCTATCCGTCTGTCCATCTATCCATCCATCCATCTTTCTATATATTTTTTTATCCGTCTACTGAACTGTCAGTCCATCCAGCCATCCATCCATCTTCCTATGTATCTATCTATTGTTTGTTGATCTGTTCGTCCATTCATGCATCCATCCCTCTTTTTATCTGTCCATTCATCCATCCATCAAATCAATCTATTGATCCATCTATACATCCATATCTCTTTCCATAATTCCATCTATCACACTTTCTAGCTATCCATCCATCCATCTTTCTATATTTCCATCCATCCATCCACCCACCCGTTTTTTTAAGTCCATCCATCCATTATATCAAAATATCAACTGATCCATCCATCCATGTATTTTTCCATATATCTATCACTCTATCTAGCTATCCATCCATCCATCCATCTTTCTATATATCCATCTGTCCATCTTCCTATATATCTATCTGTTGTCTGTTTATCTGTTTGTCCATCCATACATCCATCCCTCTTTTTATCTGTCCATCCATCCATCCATCATATCAATTGATTGATCCATCCATCATGTCTCATTCCATATATCTGTCCCTCTATCTAGCTATCCACCCATCTATCTTGAAAAAAACTGCCCTTAATAAGACATTACACAGCCATATCACCCTGCAGCCCAAGACTGGTTGCCCACTGAAGCTAAGCAGGGTTGAGCCTGGTTAGTACCTGGATGGGAGACCTCCTGGGAAAACTAGGTTGCTGCTGGAAGAGGTGTTAGTGAGGCCAGCAGGGGGTGCTCACCCTGTGGTCTGTGTGGGTCCTAGTGCCCCAGTATAGTGACGGGGACACTATACTGGCAAAAAGCACCATCTTTCGGATGAGACGTTAAACTGAGGTCCTGACTCTCTGTGGTCTTTAAAAATCCCATGGCACCTCTCGTAAAGTGTAGGGGTGTAACCCTGGCCAGGTCCTGGCCAAATTCCCTCCACTGGCCCTTCTCAATCATGGCCTCCTAATAATCCCCATCCATTGAATTGGTTCTATCACTCTCTCTCCTCTCCACCTGTAGCTGGTGTGTGGTGAGCGCACTGGCGCGGTTGTGCTGTGGCTGCCGCCACATCTTGCAAGTGGATGCTGCACACTGGTGGTGGTTTGAGGAGAAACCCCCCCCCACATGATTGTAAAGCGCTTTGGGTGTACGGCAATACACAAAATAGCACTATATAAATGCCTCATTCGTTCATTCATTAAATTCTGATTGGAAACGGAGATGGAGGAACCCTCTCCTCTCTAACCTCTGACAGTTCATGGAATGCAGTTTCACACTTGGCTACAAATTATTGAGATAAGTCTGAAGCAATGCTCTCCTTATGCAACTCCTGTCTTAGGGAATTATTGTTATTGACCTTTTCATGGGACAAAACCAGGACATCTATCTTCCCTTTTACCTCTATCACCAAAAGGGGATCTGAAGCCTACAGTAAGTACATTGTTGAGTTGTTATTTTAAAAATAAAACAAAGTAAAACAAAACTATAAACTTTATTGAAATCTATAAATGTAATTAAAATGAATAAAATTAGATTTAATAAAACATATTTCATATTCTTTTGTGGATTGGCTAATATTTCATTAATTGTTTAAATCATTTACTGTTAATCTCTTTAACATTCTTCTGCCGGGAAACTATGTTTAATTCAGAATTCATATTTAGAAATTCAATTTCAAAAGTGTCTTATTTTGTGTTCCACAAAAGTATTGAAGAAAGTCAAATGGGTGTGTAACAACATTAGAATGAAAAAAAAAAAAAAGATTGCATAATTGTCAGAACTTTTCCTTTACATTTGGTTCTGTTTGGCATTTGATACAGATTAAGCACCTGCTATTTATCACAATTATTCCCACGAAAAACGAAAAATGCAGTAGTTAATTAAATCCATTGTAATATAGCAAAATAGGTTGCATTCTATTTGTTTGACCTGTTTGTATTTCCTTGCGTTTGTTTGAGTACGTGCAAGAAATGAAAGGACTGTGATTACTGCGATGCCGCACACATCCGCTTTATACTCATATAATTAGCCTGGTGAGAGGAAACAAAACCCGCCTTTGAATAGGCTACCGTTAACCATTGTCGAGTTTATAAGAATTCCTAATCCGAATAACCCCGGCAGTCCATGACGAGATTTTCCGAGCACACCATCTGCTGTTTGTGATTTGCAGCGGCACCAGACTGAATAAAGTGCGCGCACTAGTTTATTCCCGCGTATCCAACGCGCTTCATATACTCTCGCGCTGGCGGATGAATTCGTGCTGTGCGTGCTGCGGCTCTTGTCACTCATTCGCTGTGCTGCTCGGAGCGCATTCAGTGTCAACGGCTAAGGACCAATTCATGATATTACAGCAACCTGAATCAGGGGCAAAGCATCGTAGTCGTTTAATTAATAACTGAACCAACTCTACATATTCTACACGGAGCATACCTTTGGAAGAGATCGCGATGCTTCAAATAAGGGATCTCATTTGGACATTGCTTTTCTTTGGTTATGCAGGTAAGATGCACTTGTATCAGTTGCACTGTGTTACTGTATCCTTTCGCATCCTTGTTTGTCCTGGCGCGTTGGCTTCACAGCACAGAAGCAGCTACAGCGCGCTAGAGGATGAGGATGCGAGGTAGTTCGAGCTGGCTCATTCAGTGATACAGCTTTACAAACTGCCTCGGTTTATATCTTAGCCGTCCTTTTCATTAAAACAAACTCTGTTGTTTTCAACCCTGCCAAACTGGCACACGTTGCCAAACTGGCTCCAGTTAGGTGGGATATGAAGTCTGGCATCCCTGTGTAAAAACAAACCGTACATTTATGAGTGATTCTTGACATTTTAAGAGCTCGAAATCGCGTTGTTTATGGTTGTGTGGACATAACTGCGCATTGGCTCCTTTGAGATTTGTGTTGGGAGACAAGAAAAACAACCATCTGGTGTGTTGTGTAAAACAACACGGCCAGCTAAGCCAGCCCCAAAGTTTATTGTGGGGTGTTTTAATGTGTGTGTTTTCATCCGTGTGTTCATATTCGGGATGGTCACGGCGGTGCTGAGGCGCAGCTGGGAGCGCTCGTGTTGAACGACTGGAACATCTCTGCATTACCCTTGAATTAGTTTATCCTTGTGACTGTTTGAGTAGCAATAGTTCAACGAGAAATGAAAAAGAACCTCATTTATTCACCTTTATTTTATTTCGAACCTCTATGACTTACTTTCTTTAAGAAGGAGATGTTGTCAGAGTGACAGACACTATTCACTCTCGTTGTATGGAAAGAGATGCAATGGAAGTGAACGGTGACTAAAGGCTGTCTGTCTCTAACCTTTTGCCTCTCCTTTTGAGTCCCACAAAAGTAAGATTAAGAACAACACGAGTGTGCGTATATGGCTGAACTGTCCCTTTAAAGACCGAAGTTACCCTTCTCATGCATGTATAACGAATATCCAGGCTGTTTATAAGCAGATCAGGCAGCCAATTAAAAAACTAAGCGAAAGTGTGATTTATGAGGGCGATGCGTAAATAAGAATGATAAATGGAACTGTTCCAAAAATGTTTCGTGTGATTATTGAATGATTCGAATGCATGGTTGATCATTTCCAGCCAATCAGAGAGTAAGGCTTGGGCGGGAATGAATGCCCCCGTCTGCTCAACAGCCTGATAACTTCAATGCTTAACTCATTTGTCTAAGAGTTGGAACTGAGGTTTACATATGTTTTCGAGAGCTATTAAATCTGTTACCAGCAACTTTCTGAACAACAATGACGTTAACAAGGATTTTTATTGTTTGTGAATAAATTTATTCCTTTTATTGACATTTGGATGAGAATTAGAAGGCTCTATAAGCCTGCAATGGAAGGCATGTTTAGAAAATCTTCAATTGTTGTGAGACAAGATATAAGGTTAAACTTTGATTGTGCTCAAATCTATTCAGCTGGTGGAGCGACTACACTAAAGTCTCAAGGCCTTGTTAGCTTTGAGAGATGAGCAGAGATTGTGTGAAACAAAAGTAGGGTCATCATTCATTACCAGCCCCTCAGTAGCTCTCATCCTGTAACGTCCCCTGCAGGCTGTGCCTTCAAACACCACGCGCCTTGTTTATTGAAAAAGGGACCAGTTTGAAACGACAAACCGAGGGGAATAAATAGCGAAGCGCAGAGATTAATCTTTACATCTGTGTGAGAGCACAAAATAAATTTAGCAATGACTTGACGGAGGGGAACACAAGGAACTGCATCTGTCAATCATCAGTCCTGAGTACAGTGGAGGGATTCTCAGGATTTAATGTGCTATTACGAGTTATCGTGAATACCCAGACTTTACGCTCTCTGTTAGCTATAAATAAACGTAGTGTACATAGTTCATTGCCTCTCTTAGTGAATGTGCTTAATGAAATTTACCTTGGGTAGTGGTTTGTGAAATGTCACACGATAAGGAATAAGACATGCACATGTACAAGGGGAACATACTGTTTTTGTTCCTTATTTCAGTATCAGAGTTTAAAATAAGTAAAAAAAGAAAAAGAAAAAAGACTAAAATCAATGAAAGGAGTAACTTTGAGATCAAGTGAGATTGTCCATCCATCCATCATATCAATCTATTGATCCATCTATACATCCATGCCTCTTTCCATATATCCATCTATCACTCTTTCTAGCTATCTATCCATCTTTCTATATTTCCACCCACCCATCCATCTATCCATCCACCCACCCTTTTTAAGTCTATCCATCCATCCATTATATAAATTTATCAATCGATCCATCCATCCATGTCTCTTTCCATATATCTATCACTCTATCCATACATCCATCTTTCTATATATACATCTATCCGTCTGTCCATCTATCCATCCATCCATCTTTCTATATATTTTTTTATCCGTCTACTGAACTGTCAGTCCATCCAGCCATCCATCCATCTTCCTATGTATCTATCTATTGTTTGTTGATCTGTTCGTCCATTCATGCATCCATCCCTCTTTTTATCTGTCCATTCATCCATCCATCACATCAATCTATTGATCCATCTATACATCCATATCTCTTTCCATAATTCCATCTATCGCACTTTCTAGCTATCCATCCATCCATCTTTCTATATTTCCATCCATCCATCCACCCACCCGTTTTTTTAAGTCCATCCATCCATTATATCAAAATATCAACTGATCCATCCATCCATGTATTTTTCCATATATCTATCACTCTATCTAGCTATCCATCCATCCATCCATCTTTCTATATATCCATCTGTCCATCTTCCTATATATCTATCTGTTGTCTGTTTATCTGTTTGTCCATCCATACATCCATCCCTCTTTTTATCTGTCCATCCATCCATCCATCATATCAATTGATTGATCCATCCATCATGTCTCATTCCATATATCTGTCCCTCTATCTAGCTATCCACCCATCTATCTTGAAAAAAACTGCCCTTAATAAGACATTACACAGCCATATCACCCTGCAGCCCAAGACTGGTTGCCCACTGAAGCTAAGCAGGCATCTTTTAGATGAGCTGTAGATCACACAGAAATATACAGTATGTTTATTTTCTCAAAAACTGCCCTTAATAAGACATTCCACAGCCATATCACCCTGCAGCCCAAGACTGGTTGCCCACTGAAGCTAAGCAGGGTTGAGCCTGGTTAGTACCTGGATGGGAGACCTCCTGGGAAAACTAGGTTGCTGCTGGAAGAGGTGTTAGTGAGGCCAGCAGGGGGTGCTCACCCTGTGGTCTGTGTGGGTCCTAGTGCCCCAGTATAGTGACGGGGACACTATACTGGCAAAAAGCACCATCTTTCGGATGAGACGTTAAACTGAGGTCCTGACTCTCTGTGGTCTTTAAAAATCCCATGGCACCTCTCGTAAAGTGTAGGGGTGTAACCCTGGCCAGGTCCTGGCCAAATTCCCTCCACTGGCCCTTCTCAATCATGGCCTCCTAATAATCCCCATCCATTGAATTGGTTCTATCACTCTCTCTCCTCTCCACCTGTAGCTGGTGTGTGGTGAGCGCACTGGCGCGGTTGTGCTGTGGCTGCCGCCACATCTTGCAAGTGGATGCTGCACACTGGTGGTGGTTGAGGAGATCTCCCCCCTTCTATGTAAAGTGCTTTGAGTGCCCAGAAAAGCGTTATATAAATGTAAGGAATTATTATTATTATTAAACATTCCAAAACCTGTACTGGGTTTAAGATATCCAGTCCAATAACTAAATTAACATGCAAATTAGAAAACATTTGCTGTACCTGGTGCAAGAAACCCAAAACCATGGATGGATGGATGGCTACAGACAGACAGATAGAAAGAATGACAGATGCATGGATGTATACAGTAGATAGAATAACAGACAGACAGATACATAGAATGATAGAATGTGGTGAGCGCACTGGCGCGGTTGTGCTGTGGCTGCCGCCACATCTTGCAAGTGGATGCTGCACACTGGTGGTGGTTTGAGGAGAAACCCCCCCCACATGATTGTAAAGCGCTTTGGGTGTACGGCAATACACAAAATAGCACTATATAAATGCCTCATTCATTCATTCATTAAATTCTGATTGGAAACGGAGATGGAGGAACCCTCTCCTCTCTAACCTCTGACAGTTCATGGAATGCAGTTTCACACTTGGCTACAAATTATTGAGATAAGTCTGAAGCAATGCTCTCCTTATGCAACTCCTGTCTTAGGGAATTATTGTTATTGACCTTTTCATGGGACAAAACCAGGACATCTATCTTCCCTTTTACCTCTATCACCAAAAGGGGATCTGAAGCCTACAGTAAGTACATTGTTGAGTTGTTATTTTAAAAATAAAACAAAGTAAAACAAAACTATAAACTTTATTGAAATCTATAAATGTAATTAAAATGAATAAAATTAGATTTAATAAAACATATTTCATATTCTTTTGTGGATTGGCTAATATTTCATTAATTGTTTAAATCATTTACTGTTAATCTCTTTAACATTCTTCTGCCGGGAAACTATGTTTAATTCAGAATTCATATTTAGAAATTCAATTTCAAAAGTGTCTTATTTTGTGTTCCACAAAAGTATTGAAGAAAGTCAAATGGGTGTGTAACAACATTAGAATGAAAAAAAAAAAAAAGATTGCATAATTGTCAGAACTTTTCCTTTACATTTGGTTCTGTTTGGCATTTGATACAGATTAAGCACCTGCTATTTATCACAATTATTCCCACGAAAAACGAAAAATGCAGTAGTTAATTAAATCCATTGTAATATAGCAAAATAGGTTGCATTCTATTTGTTTGACCTGTTTGTATTTCCTTGCGTTTGTTTGAGTACGTGCAAGAAATGAAAGGACTGTGATTACTGCGATGCCGCACACATCCGCTTTATACTCATATAATTAGCCTGGTGAGAGGAAACAAAACCCGCCTTTGAATAGGCTACCGTTAACCATTGTCGAGTTTATAAGAATTCCTAATCCGAATAACCCCGGCAGTCCATGACGAGATTTTCCGAGCACACCATCTGCTGTTTGTGATTTGCAGCGGCACCAGACTGAATAAAGTGCGCGCACTAGTTTATTCCCGCGTATCCAACGCGCTTCATATACTCTCGCGCTGGCGGATGAATTCGTGCTGTGCGTGCTGCGGCTCTTGTCACTCATTCGCTGTGCTGCTCGGAGCGCATTCAGTGTCAACGGCTAAGGACCAATTCATGATATTACAGCAACCTGAATCAGGGGCAAAGCATCGTAGTCGTTTAATTAATAACTGAACCAACTCTACATATTCTACACGGAGCATACCTTTGGAAGAGATCGCGATGCTTCAAATAAGGGATCTCATTTGGACATTGCTTTTCTTTGGTTATGCAGGTAAGATGCACTTGTATCAGTTGCACTGTGTTACTGTATCCTTTCGCATCCTTGTTTGTCCTGGCGCGTTGGCTTCACAGCACAGAAGCAGCTACAGCGCGCTAGAGGATGAGGATGCGAGGTAGTTCGAGCTGGCTCATTCAGTGATACAGCTTTACAAACTGCCTCGGTTTATATCTTAGCCGTCCTTTTCATTAAAACAAACTCTGTTGTTTTCAACCCTGCCAAACTGGCACACGTTGCCAAACTGGCTCCAGTTAGGTGGGATATGAAGTCTGGCATCCCTGTGTAAAAACAAACCGTACATTTATGAGTGATTCTTGACATTTTAAGAGCTCGAAATCGCGTTGTTTATGGTTGTGTGGACATAACTGCGCATTGGCTCCTTTGAGATTTGTGTTGGGAGACAAGAAAAACAACCATCTGGTGTGTTGTGTAAAACAACACGGCCAGCTAAGCCAGCCCCAAAGTTTATTGTGGGGTGTTTTAATGTGTGTGTTTTCATCCGTGTGTTCATATTCGGGATGGTCACGGCGGTGCTGAGGCGCAGCTGGGAGCGCTCGTGTTGAACGACTGGAACATCTCTGCATTACCCTTGAATTAGTTTATCCTTGTGACTGTTTGAGTAGCAATAGTTCAACGAGAAATGAAAAAGAACCTCATTTATTCACCTTTATTTTATTTCGAACCTCTATGACTTACTTTCTTTAAGAAGGAGATGTTGTCAGAGTGACAGACACTATTCACTCTCGTTGTATGGAAAGAGATGCAATGGAAGTGAACGGTGACTAAAGGCTGTCTGTCTCTAACCTTTTGCCTCTCCTTTTGAGTCCCACAAAAGTAAGATTAAGAACAACACGAGTGTGCGTATATGGCTGAACTGTCCCTTTAAAGACCGAAGTTACCCTTCTCATGCATGTATAACGAATATCCAGGCTGTTTATAAGCAGATCAGGCAGCCAATTAAAAAACTAAGCGAAAGTGTGATTTATGAGGGCGATGCGTAAATAAGAATGATAAATGGAACTGTTCCAAAAATGTTTCGTGTGATTATTGAATGATTCGAATGCATGGTTGATCATTTCCAGCCAATCAGAGAGTAAGGCTTGGGCGGGAATGAATTATATTCTGTCACCCCCTCTCGCCCCCCCTGCGAACAGGTGTGGCAGTAATCAGGCCTGTGTGTGGCTAGAGAAATTGAACTCAGGTGTGATAAACCACAGTTTTAACAGGGGGCCAAACACTTCTTCACACAGGGCCATGTAGTTTTGGATTTTGTTTTCCCTTAATAATAAAAACCTTAATTTAAAAACTGCATGTTGTGTTTACTTGTGTTATCTTTGACTAATATTTAAATTAGTTTGATGATCTGAAACATTAAAGTGTGACAAACATGCAAAAAAATAAGAAATCAGGAAGTGGGCCAACACTTTTTCACACCACTGTACATGCATATTTGCAAACATATACACAGCATTTAAAGGTGTCTAGGATAAAAATGTGTTAACAGGTTTTTGTTAATAGGTTTTCAATGAGATCAACATATTGTATATACACAACTGCAGTGGTTTAGACAAATATGTAATATAGATATTACTATGTATATATATGTATGCATTTGTGTATGTGTTTATATATGTACTGTATGCACATTATGGATATATACTGGACTCAGACTGTATATTATATTTACACACAGGTGCTTGGTGAAATGGAGTGGAGTTGTAAAGTAATAGCTGTTAGTGGTTATAATCTGTATGTGTGATGCAGAGGGATGATGTTATTTTCCAGTCGGTGGTCCTGTCCCACTGGTTGTCCTTTTGTCGTGGCAGGACTTCACTAACCTTGCAGCTGGTGTGAGCAGGTTTGAGGTTCCTCCTAGCAGGTGTGGGAGTTTTTGTCCTGGTATGTTTGGCAGGTTATAGAAGGCGTCCTTAATTTGTGTGTAATTAGGGCAGGATGTTAAAAAGTGCAGTTGTGTGAGTTCGTACACGTGTCCTATTTAAAGAATGATGGAGTTTGTGAATTTATCGTTAATGTCTAGTGTGTTTGCTTATATTCAGTAAAGTTATTGTTCGATGAAATCTTTGGAAGTTTGTTATCTTCATCCAATCAAAGTATTTTCGGGAGTTATGTATGACCTTATATGGATAGGAAAAATATATAATTTTTGATTATTAGGTGTAAGTAAGATGTGCTTATGTGTAATGTCTAGCTGTCTAATGTCTAGGAGCAGTTTCAGTTTCTCACCTGAGCATCAGCACAGTGTGGATGTGCAAAAGAGGAAGTACATGAAGTACACCTATTTGAGAGATAAAATGACAGAGAGTGAAGCCTTGAAATAATATTAACAGTTTTAGAGCATGTGGGGGTTTAAACAATGCTTTTGAGGTGTAATGGTACAGAGCACCTGCATTTTAATTCTCTTTTGCGCTCTCTCTCACCACCACTCCTTATCTCTATATATCACTAAAGTGATTGTTATAGTGTAGAGGCACATACTGCTGTATGGTGCTGACATGTTGATGTTGACAGAGAGCTGTTTGTGTGTGCTGAATACAGATAAATAGCCATATCCCCACATCACAAATGTAACTGCTTTTCTTAGCATTATTGTTATTTTTATATATTGTTATATATTAGCATGGTAACTGTAACAGTAAAAAAGTGAGGTATTTTTGTGGTGTTTGAATTTAACTATAATTTAGTGCTTTTATGTGCAGTCATTCAATATTTTTAAATTGATTAAAAATGTTAGAATTGTAACATTTTCTTATATTTGAACTTTATATTTAATAACAATCTCAGTATTTCAGGTGCAGTTTACCATTATAAGTGCGTTTGTTTGTTGTACAATTAAATCAACAGATTTTGACTTATGACACTATGACTTATGGCACATAAATGAATGACAGGCTCTTTCCTGTTATTATTATTTTTTTAATTCCCAGAGAATGTATGCCTCCTGAATAGTTATGTGTTATAATAGAATTAATTTATCACAACTTTAATGTCTCATTAAAATTAACCAGATATTTTATCTCTACTGGTAAAGGGTCCACCTCTGAACAGTTCCTCTCAGAAAAAAAGATTCAGAGTCCTTTAGTATGGTAATTATTACTGGTGGTCGACCGATATTGTTTTTTTGACAGCCAATATCGATATCTTGGAAAGTAGGGTGGCCGATATAAAGCCGATATAATTGTATTTATTTTAATTAATATTTAAGAAATTTGAAATCATTTGAAAATGAATTAAAAAATGAATTTGCAAAATAAACATACTTTAGATGACAAAGTATGTTGCACAAATAAATAAATATTTAATAAAAATATAATTAAAAAGGAAGTAAACTGTAACCAACAGAGCACTCAGTATTCTGGGAAGATTGTGTGCATTGGGAATCATATTTTTTTCAAATAAAGCCAAGGTAACATACAGCACACAGTGAAAATGACATGAATATGACAGTGGGCAAATGCATAAAGGTCAGCATAATTTGAAATCATGAATTTAATGTTTAAAGCATTCAATTTGCACTGACCGAAAGTCATGCAGAGCACACGCGATCATGCAGGTCACATGCACACAATATCTCACAACTGGATTCCACTAAGTCTGCAAGGTTTGTGAAATTAAATTTTCATTAGCCATTCACAGATTTGTTTAAATGATGTAAATGCGTATTTGCTGAATGCTAACGGCAAACGAGAAAGTATTATAATGTTTGCCTTTCTATTACTAATAATAAAGCAATCGTTATAATACTTTTTGTATACATTTTAATTCCTTTGTTTAACAGTTCTATCTGATTATTAGACAGACTTCTATCCGTATTAGACAGAACTGTTAACGACCACTGTTGCCAACTCTTGCGAGACAAATAAGCAACTGCAGCTTCAAAAACAAGCCCAATATTTTTTGATAATTTATTATCATCAATATTATTTATTATCAATTATTTATTACCAATAAATGAGCCCGCAACATATTAAACTGAAACTACCCTTTATCTGAAAAGCAAAAACATAAGTTATTTTACAAAAATCAGCAAACTGCAACAAAGCAGGAACAAAACTCATCTCCAATCACCTGTGAGCAGAATAGGATTGGACGGATGGAAAAGGAGAAAAACACAAGAGCTTCAAAGGGGAGCTGTAACATAGCCACATCTTTATAGCCTACTAAAATACTGGCTATTCGAACCAAATCTTCTCTTAGTATTAGTATAGGCCTACTTGTTTTTTTACAGCCCGTGGTAATTAATACATTATGTGTATTAATTAATAAACCGCAATTTTTCTTCAATCCCTCACTGAAGAAAAATCACTTTCAAAAAGAAGGCGCATGACACTGTAATCCAAGCAATGATAGTAGTAGACGTAGAGTAGTGGGATGACTTTTTTCCTTTATAAGGTAGCCTAATTTTTACAATGATTTTGAACGTGATTTTTCTTCAATCCCTCATTGAAGGCGTGTGCGGAGGGGGCGGAATATTTGACAAATTACTCTACAGCACTTATATTTTTGTACTGATTGGCTATTAACTGTGAGCAGACAGAGTGTCAATCAATGCATTGGAGAATACAGTGAACATAAATGAAAAGAAACGAATTTGCTTGTCAGGTTTTCCTAACAAGCAACCATATTTTTTAAAATGAGCCCAAAAAACCGCAACCTACAAAAATAGAAGCCCAAAGTCGTGTATAATACACGGACTTGGCAACTGTTAACGACGACGGCGAACTCAAGCACTGCCGCTCTCAGTGACTTCAAAATAAAAGTCTGGCGCGCCATCAAAATAAAAGTCCCTCCTCAAACGCATCGACCAAACAGAAAAACTTATCGGCCGATGCCGATATTTGAAAAATGCCAAATATTGGCCGATATATCGGTCGACCTCTAATTATTACAGAGTGAATTTTATAATGGTATTGCTTTACTAAGACTGATGCCAATAAAAACATAAGTGTCAGATCAGAGCTGAAAGGAATTGTGATCTGGTAGAGAGATTTGCCCCCATGCTGTAGGATCTCTGGATGGTTCACCAGATAAAAACATTTTAATGCTTTCATGCTGTACTGTTCACACTGGGACTCCTTCTTGTAAAAATGTATTAATTTTATTTTGTGCAAGCTGACTGAAATCCAATCGTCCCAAATGTTCTCCAGTTATTTTCCATTTTGTGATGTTTGATAATGATGGGCCGTCTATGCATCGTAATCACTCTCTGAAAGGGGGCTCAGACTGATTTGCATTGTGTAAGCTCTCAAGGCATCCTGTAGAGTGTTGGAGGGGGGAAAAAGGAGGGAAATGGGTTTGGTTTTGTCATGCTGAAAAGCCACCCCCTGATCCCTGCAACCCATCTCTGAAAGGATTTCTCCTAATTCAAGTAGAAGGGCCTCCTAAAGTCGCAGGCCGAGTGGCAAATTCGAGAAGTATAAACATTGTCTTACACCCCCCACATTTAAACCAGAAACACAACTCTCTGCCTCTCTTCCTCTTTGCCTTGCTGTCTCGTAGAAAGTTAAAATGTGTCATTTCTGGCACCAAACAGAATTGGAAAAAATAATGTCTGTTTTCAGACAACTTACAAACACTCTGCCCACTTGCTACTGCTCACACAAATAATGCTTCAAACTCAAGCCATTGGTTGATTCAATCAGTACATTTACATGCACAGTTCTAATCAACGTCTTTGGTTTTTTGAGACTTGATGCAATTTTCAATGTACATCTTTGAAGCACTACATACAGAAGTAAAGTTGTTACGAGGCTGACAAGACGTGAGACGTGCGGATCCATATGCAGGCTTTTTATTTGGAGAAGACAGAGACGTGGACATAAAACAGGCAGGACACAAGAATAGTCCTAGGGCTAGCGTAGGTCGATGAACGGCAAACAGAATCAGAAGGGGCAAGACTAAGGGAGAAATCCAGGAAACCAGGCAAAGATCAGAAACCGAGAAAACGGCTAAGGCTAAGGCTAAGGCAGGGAAATGACTGAGGGCTCTGTAGTGTAGCTATCTGGAGATATGCGCTAAACAATACTCGGCCAAGGGAAGGGATCAGAGTGAGTGTTAAATAGTGAGGGAGTGATATGAAACAGCTGGGTGCAATCAGTGCTGAGTGCAATCAGTGCAATGAATGATGGGATATGTAGTCCGGGGTGATGTGCAACATTGTGTAGTGCGAGAGTCAAAGAAATTGGAAAGGGTGACCTCTGATGGCTAGCAGATGGAAGTTCATGGACCGGATTCGTGACAAAAGTGCTCAGAACTGAGCAAAGATGACAGATTTCAAATCGCATACTTCCAGGGTAGCCTGGGTTAGCCGAGAAACTGCCATTGAGATGAATGGGAATGCTAATGTATGGCTTTCTCCAAGTATTATAGACCTCTGACTCAAACAAAAAGATTGCAGTTCCCATTGGTGTCTACAGGGGCACAGAAATTACACCCTTCACCTTTAAGGTGCAGCTTGAAAGTCCCTTAATCCCATTGAATGACTCATCTGTTATGTTGTAATGCTTAGCAATGGTTGTGACATCATCCAACAGTTACTAGGTTATAATAATATAGACTACTGTGTTTTAATGTATCACTGTTGGTTCCGCTGCATCATGCATTAATTTTGATATTTGTATTATAATAATGCATTTTGCTAAACTTTAAACATGTTCTTCTAGTGCTTCTTTTGTGATGGTAATAACATTCAGATGCAGTCCAGAGACGTCCGTTTTCAAGATTCAACTTTATTGTACCCCACTTCAAGGAATTTGGAGTAGATTTCCGGCTTAAACCACCAAAAACAAAGTCTGCGCATACTTTGAGTTCCTTTCCACACTGTGTTCAAACAAGAGCAACCCAAGGCATTTTCACAAGGTTACTGTTTCCCTCCACTTGTGGCAAGTGAAATAATTATAGGACTATTCTCACAGCTTTATCCATTCAGAGTCAACCATCTTAGTGAATGTCACGATGAGATGAGATAACAGTGTTGTGCTAATTTTGTCATCCCAAATGACTGCCAAAAGCAGAGTTTCAAAAGGTAATATGTGATGGCAACCTGTCTTAATCGGTTTGATTTGAGCTGTTTAGCAGCTCAAAATATTACGTCAGGTACGCATAATGGCATAATAGCTTGTATGTGATCATATTATTTCTGCAGTTTCTTTCTTTTGCCAGAACTGTGATCATGCAGAAGCAAAGAACACGCTGGTACCATGGTGTGGTGAGATGTAATACTGTAAAGCACCAGCACATTGAATTGAGATCAAAACCTTGAATTGAACCATTAATAATAAGAATAAATGTTTCTTGAGAACCAAATAAGTAGAGATAAGTAGATAAGTAGATTTCTGAATGATTATATAACACTGAACAGTGGAGAAATGGCTGCTGCAAATTCAGCTTTGCCATCACAGGGAAAAAATGACATTTCAAAATATATTCAAATGCAACATCATTTTGAATTGTAATAATATTTCACCATTATTTCTGTTTTTGATGTATTTTTAATAGATTTCCAAAACAACACTTAAAAAGTCTATGCAGTAAAATCCTACTTTTTCTTTAAAAAAATTCAACTGTTGAATGCTACAACTAAAGAATTCAAGAGTTCTTAGAGAGCTGTAGGATTTTTACGTTTGGAAGCTCAAACTGAATGTTCTTTTCCAGTTTGACTGGAAAAGACTATGCCTCAAAGATTTCTCTAAATCATAACATTTAACCAATGTTAATAATGAAATGCTTGCCTATGGAAGGCCCAGTCCTTTTAGTTGGAGCCTGTGAGTTCATGTTCAAAAAGAACATTCTGGAATTCCTGCAAGCACTGGCCTAAATTTGAAGAATAATAACCTGAGAAGAGACAAAAGAGTGAGTGCAGGGGGGTTGGAGGCCCAAAGTACAAAAGCAAATACAAAGACAGTAGCTTTGAATTAGAAGCCTGGCTTACAGTAAAAAAAAAAAAAAGCAGTGTGATAGGAATATTTTTAGCTCACAGGGAAAAAATGACATTTCAAAATATATTCAAATGCAACATCATTTTGAATTGTAATAATATTTCACCATTATTTCTGTTTTTGATGTATTTTTAATAGATTTCCAAAACAACACTTAAAAAGTCTATGCAGTAAAATCCTACTTTTTCTTTAAAAAAATTCAACTGTTGAATGCTACAACTAAAGAATTCAAGAGTTCTTAGAGAGCTGTAGGATTTTTACGTTTGGAAGCTCAAACTTTGACTGGAAAAGACTATGCCTCAAAGATTTCTCTAAATCATAACATTTAACCAATGTTAATAATGAAATGCTTGCCTATGGAAGGCCCAGTCCTTTTAGTTGGAGCCTGTGAGTTCATGTTCAAAAAGAACATTCTGGAATTCCTGCAAGCACTGGCCTAAATTTGAAGAATAATAACCTGAGAAGAGACAAAAGAGTGAGTGCAGGGGGGTTGGAGGGCCAAAGTACAAAAGCAAATACAAAGACAGTAGCTTTGAATTAGAAGCCTGGCTTACAGTAAAAAAAAAAAAAAGCAGTGTGATAGGAATATTTTTAGCACATTTCTGTCTTAATTTTCTTTTGAGATCTAAAAATATCTTTCAGCAGTCTATCTGTGTTTCCTGTCTGGTTGAGTGCTTTTAGTTTGGACAAGACTGCTTGTATGTCTCCCACTGCTTATCAAACGCAGTATTACATCTGATTCTGCCACAGGCGTGCTGATGTAATCAGATCAGACAAATCTGATTCTAATTTAAACTGCAGAGATTTCACAGCCTTCAGGCGTGTGTTTTACTCACAGACAACCATTCATTGCAAATGTTGACGGCATCGTAGTATTGCTGCGACCACTCTCATTACTGACTGATGCTCTCCAACTCTAAGCACTGCTCTACACATCTGCATCTTTTCTCTCATAGTCATCAACACCAAGAAAAGTCATGGCATAACTGATGAATCCACATGGAAAAGAGCATTCTGGTCTCCTGGGTATTTTGCAATGAAGTATCATATTTCAAGCACACCTATTTACTGCCAAGATGCTTTTTTGAGAGTTGTGGTCAGTTTATTGGCCGGCTTGATCCGTTGCATTGCAGCATGCCAGTTTTCTCGAGAGGGGATGAATCTGTTTTCTCTGTCGAAAACCTCTGTGTTTTGACTGAATTCTCAAAGTTTTACTTTTAATGCCTGTATTAGGGATGTTCATTTCGGTTATTTTTCCTAACCGACAACCGACGCTCGTTAAACGATTATTAACCATTAACCGACAAGATTATTTTAAATTCAAATTTAATTAAATTAGAAAGGATACATGTCCCGTTAAAAAATACTAACATTTGTTTCGCGGGGATTAATTTTACATGCACAAAAAGCAGTAAACAACAGAACACGAGGATTCACATGGCCATCCTATCACATCACGCACCTGCAGCGCTTCTGCGAGCGGAGAAAAACATAAGAAAGCTAGGCTATAGTCCTATATATATATAACGATAAATAGGCCTATATGAGAAATATATTTTTACTTAAATAATAAATTAAGAAAACGAAAGAAAAACTGTGCAACAAGTAGCCTAGTATGCAGAGTTTCAGTTTATTTTTGTGCTGCGCAAAAGGAAACCAGACGGCAGAAAGCGGCATCCTATTTTTCTTTAGGCATATTTTAGAAAAGCACAAAGATTTGTTTTTATTGTGAATGTACAGAAATAAAGGCAAACCTTTTACAATTCCGATTATCTTTATGACTAAAAGGAGTAGCTTATAGTTGCTTCCACTGTTAGAAGGAAAAAATTAAAATGACACAGTTAAGCATTGCTGCCTTGACAATGCAGCCTGTTCACTATCATCATAAAATACAGTCAGTCAAACATATGGAAAAAACACACTGCTCAGTTTAAATATGTAGTAAAATCTGTGCCGTTAAGCGTTATCATCAGGTGCCAGATTTACCTCTTTTCGTGACATAGGCAAAACAAATTTTTGGGGCCCCCTTCCCTATATAATAACTAAATAACTAAAAAAATAGCCTAGCTATGTTTACAGTGTTTATTACAATGTTTGTAAACATTTCGTGTCGACATTATAAATAATTAAATAATAAGACGCGACTTATGTTTTCTTTTTTTATAAAAAAAAATACTTTTTTTATATGCGTAGCGTATTTCAACCATGCAGCAAACCTATTTAAATATTTTGATAAATTACAAAAAAGAATTAAATGACTTTTTAAAACGTTTAACTGATTGTATTAATCGGTCAAAATTATTCACGGTCGGTTAACCGGTTAAAATGAACATCCCTAGCCTCTATCCATGAATCTGTTCCCAGGTTGCAAATGTAGTAGTACATGGCCTTGACATTTGATTTGCTACTTGTTTGAAATTGTAGAACGAGACTTGGAGCATTCAGAGCAGTCCCAGTGTACGGTAATTCATTTCCTATCAACAGTTTCCCAGCACAAAGCCATATGGCTGTTGACATAATCAATTGCTCCCATAGTAGGCAATTCAGCTGAATACGGAGAGTCTGATGTCGCCACTGTGATTGCCTCCTCACCTTTGATTGCTTTTTCTGTGCTTTCATTGTTCTCGTCATTCGTCTTTCCTTTTGCCAGAATCACAGCCAGGCCAAAGTCTTTCTGCCTCCATTGTTGGGTAAACTGCTTCAAAACTATAGCTGGCCAAGCTATGTGCTACACGTTATTTAAAATATTCAACTATAGTCAAGCCACCCTTTAAAAAAAGTTAACTACAGTACTAGTTAATAACAAAATAATAACAGTTTAATGTAGCTACATCATCATATTCTGCTCAAGGACTCAAATTAATCTGCAATTAATTTATTAAACCAGCTTTTGTCTGAACGAAACAATGAATCAGACTTCCAAACATGGCATGAGTAATAGAGGACTGTTAAGAGCATGTTTGTTTATTGACTGTATTTGCTTGCATGACACATTAGCAGTGTAGTGTTTTGTTATGTTGCTTGTTAGAACAGATAGCTTGTTACTGGCAAAACTATCTCTTTTCTTAAAGTAACTGAGCTATTGTTACATCACTGAAAACTTTAGTTGCTTTACTGCTTTTTAGGTAGTTATTCCACATCAATGAAAAATGTATAGGTTAGTGAAAGAGGCAAGTTGCTGATTTTGAAATATGGTCGATAGGTTTGTTTCTTTGATTACAAGACCACTGAGGTGATGGTTTTGATGCGTGCTGCCAAACATCCATAATACTTGCCGTATTATTCTTGGCCCTGGGCTAAAATCAAGCAGGGTGTTTTATTCGTCCATCCCTTCATCTGTCTTCTTGTTTTGATAGGATGCAGGACTGAGGCCTTTTGGGAGACGAACCACTGTAAAAGTCGTTGTCATTTCCAAGGAGTTTAGAGGTTTTAGGTGCTAAAGAACAAAAATAGTCTTCTCTTTCTTTGACTCGGCAGCACGGCAGAGCACTGAGCAACAAAGGTTAAGGATTTAGACAAAAAAAGAGTGTCTGCTCTCTCAACACAGTCATTTTTCTCACTCCTCTTGATCATGAATGTATGAAATTACTTTAGCTGTGTATGGAACCATTACTGTGGATTATGTATTCTGAAAAGATGTTTTCATAACCAGGGGTTTCATTCCTGCATGTGTCCTGTGGGTTACAGTAGCTGAAGGGGCATCTGTTAGATCACTGGCGCAAACACCTGGGTTTAAACATCTGTTTAGGTTTTAAGAACAAAGGAAAGAGAAGCCAGAGATAACCGATGTATGTTCTCAGTTCTGGCAGCAATGCGTACCCCTTCTGAGAAGCCAACTTCTCGAGGATCTTGGAGGTTTTCTGTCACTCTGTTTGAATTGTAAAAGAGATAGATGAATTCTCGCTCAAAAGTGAAAATTCTGTCATCATTTACTCCCTCATTAAACC